>NC_088301.1:8074937-8172573 GCF_032854445.1 Liolophura sinensis
TTACCTTATAAGTTACCTTTGTCAATTTTGTTCTGCAAAAAGAGAAAGAATAAAAAAAGGTTGACAATAATTGTTTATTCACCGGTACCGACATTTATATTGACCTGCTCGAATCAATATATGTCTTGAATCACCACATGGGGGTTGGTTTTGTTCATTTCATTCAAAATAATGCAGGTGACAGATTTTAGTATTTCGATAAAAGCTTCAACGGCAGACACCAAAGGTTGGTGTCAAGATGCGGCTTCACGCCAGGATGGTTTGTCAGAGTGACAACAGCAGACACAATACAATGTCTAGTTTTGGGTGGTTATGCTGCGGTTTGCGTCACAGAACAAGACGTCACTGTGGGTGTAGAAGGGAGTTGGGGGGGGGGGGGAGAAACTTACCCATTTTCATCCGAACTCTGGTAACCGTTTGTCTTTGAAATTATGGTGGTAGTTAGTGTTCCGTTGAAATCTTCAAACAAAAATAGAAAAGAATGTTTGTCCATTGAAACGTAATCAAATGCAGATTCAAAATGATGACAGAACTTGCTCTGTCGCCCTTATCTACTGCTACAGAGTTCAGTAACTCTATATGAAAGGTGTAATAATAGTAGTGCTGACAATCTCCACTTTATATATGGTAAGCCCATAATTTTGCAAAGTGTTCACATCGCAATTTGCCATGACTGCAGGATTACAAACTGTTGTAGACTTGAGTAAGTCTTAATCTTAACGTCTATACCGTTGAGTCTACTGAAATTGTGAGCTTTTTTGAGAAATTTGAATTTTATTGCTGAGTGTTCGTGACAAAATTACCGCTTAACTTAAAATTTAAATTCAGCCATAATACCAAACTACAAAACTCTTCTCATTATGGTAATGAACCAAAATTTACATAAATTACATTTATAATTTTTGACTTAATTGAAAATTAAGTCAGGACTTCACACCTGAACAAAAAGGTCCACTCACCGAATAATGCATTGAGGTACTGTAGAGCAAATGCAAGGTAACATTCACAATACTGTACACGGAATAGCAGTGGAACATGCGCTGTGCGTTACCCTACAGTTTTCATACTGTATACAGTGCAAATGCTGCGCTACCCTGCAAGGTTACTTGGGGCGTTAAGGTCACGATATTGTTGACATATCTAGCTTTGGACATAAAGGTTACATGGAAAACTTACCGATTTGACATAGAAGGGCTAGACATTAGCAAAAGGTAATGCTTAAGGCAGAAGTCTTACCTGGGTTTTCTTTCTTCCAGGCTTTAGCAATGGCGTCTTGTAAAGTCTCATCGTCAGTTCCATCGACTGGACCGGAAATGTAGAACTCGCGTATCTTGTCAGGGATACATCCACAGACTGTAAAACCTGCCTTGGCTAACTCAGTGTCGTACACTTCCTGGGAAGGCTCATCAACGTTAGCTATGCTGGAGTCCGCGTCGAGAACGGAGGCCGTGTAGCGGATCTTTGTTACCGAGGCCCTACGGCATGAGACCAATAATAAACATGAAGATTAATTCGTTAACTTGTAGGATTTGTCACAAAAACATATAGTGCGAGAAAATGCGGCAGTGCGAGAAAAACACCCTCATGTAACGATCGCATTTAATGTGGTCTGTCTAGTCGTGAAAATCTGAGGAGGGTACCTTTCCCGAAGGCAATGGTGACTTGAGTCCAACCCATATTAACTTTTGATCTCGAGTTACACACGTGTACTGTGTTACCATTTCGTCATCTAAAAGGCACCATTGAACAGTGGATTGTACCACTTAAGCCGAATCGTTCTGGACGCGACAAGGTTTCCAAGATAGAACAGTATTACATACCCGTCATCACCGCTGGTGTAATCGCCTTCCTGGCCGAGGATAGTCACAGACATCGCGTCCAGAGCCACCACTGTTGAAACACAAATGCTACACACATTAAACTGGCAAGACGCTTGAAGAACGCACCATCTTTATATGAAGTAGGTATCACCTAAAATGTCATTTTGTGCCAATTCCAAATATGGTTCTCATGATTGTTTTTTCCACATTTTGCATATACAAATAAAGATGGAGGGACTTTTGGGACTATAGAGGTACTATGGGGGACTTTTGGGACTATGGAGGTACTATGGGGACTTTGGGACTATGGAGGCACTATGGGGGACTTTTGGGACTATGGAGGCACTATGGGGACTTTTGGGACTATGGAGGCACTATGGGGGACTTTTGGGACTATGGAGGCACTATGGGGGACTTTTGGGACTATGGAGGCACTATGGGGGACTTTTGGGACTATGGAGGTACTATGGGGGACTTTTGGGACTATACTGAATATGCTGAAGCCTCTTGATGTTACAGCATTTTAGCTGCTAAACGGTCTCTTTATTGTTGCTATCTTAATACGAATATACGAATATATATCGTGTCTTGTGTCTTCGACATGATAATTTAGTGAGACAGCACTATATGAGCTAAATCTAAGTACTGACACTTGCTTTAAAAACTTAAAACTTAACATTAATGACTTAGTTTTGCTCAAACTCTTCAAGTTAACTTAAACAAAATTAATTGCTTTTGGGTTTTGCATTGGTGTAGACCTCTTATGGATGCAAACCTTTGTTCGTCGCCAGCCATGATTTCTTCAAGGCTTCTGCCAGATTTTCTGGTTTGTCGGTGGGCTTGTCCCAGACATAGAGCGAATACACACGGTGTGTGGGCAGTATTGATGGTGTCCATGGCGACAACTGTGACGTCACACTTTCTGAGGCCGGAAGTTGGGGCAGGAGCTGGATGTGTCACGCTGGGCCACAGATATTGTAAAATAAACTCTTGTGACACCTTGGCTGAAATAATAAAAGATAAAAAGTGGTATTATATAGATTTCGCTGAATCATTGTGTTATCCTTTTGGTATGTGAGTGTTTTAAGGTTTAAGTCAGTAACATGTTAATATCGTTTGTTTTTTAAACTTTGAATCTTTAACCTTTCGCTGTTCAATTAACTTCACGACTGAACAACAGACAACATATATGCTTTGATCCAAAGAATACATATATATTGTTTTTTGCAAGCATGTTGACATTTCATGATTTGATGTAAAACACCTCCTAATTGGTTCTCACCAAGGCGACCGTGTGTATCTTGACAAATGAGGTCGTCTGTTTCAAAGGTTTTGGGCGAGGGAATTTGACCCATATCTGAAGTAGGGCTGTTATTTTTTGAGGTCTCTCTATATCCCGATCCATAAAACAACCACCCCAATAAAGTAAAATGTTCTAAGAGAGAACGGCATAAAACAACAAACAAATAAATGTGTTAGATGGATACACTTTGCTCCTTCCTACGTTTCCAATAGATGATAACCTGATGAAACTCACCCTTTAACATCTACGAACTCTTCAGTGCTCTTAAAATCTATCATTGCCCCTGTAAAGGAGAATAACATACATTAGAAAAAAAGAGTCCAGACAGGGGTTACTCATGTACACGCTATTGACGGCTGTACTTTTACACATGGTAAACACAAATGTCAGCAAATGGGCGCGTTTGACAAGATGTTTCTCTTTTCTATGTAAACGTGTTAGAGATGAAGACACAGTTGTACGACCTTGTACATGTTAGGCGTACACAACAAACTTTCACGATGTTTTTTTGTGTTTTGGGCAAATTTACATTCTAACAAATGAACATGCATGTACACCTGTTCAGACTTTAAACAATCTGCTGAGAGAACTCTCGTAACAGGATATAACACGAACCCTACAGAGAATATGGGACACAACTCTTGATCATGAGGTAAGGTACACGCTCAATACTGGCCATGGACACATAGATCCTATGGCCATTCTCACTGTTTATCGGAGCGATCAACAACATCCCTGTGGCCATTTACGTATTTGTTTATTTATGTAATCATTGGTGTTTTACGCCATACACAAGAATACTTCAATTATAGGAAGGCATTGTGGTAGGCGAAAACCGAGCACAGCTGACAGACCTTCCCATGCACGACTGGAAAGCAATTATATAGACAAATCGTACATAAGGGTGTGTACTTAACAGAGTTGCGCATTTAAATCTTTAAACATGTCTTAGATTCTTGAAAATCGACAATATATGTTACACAGAGATACGAAATTAACAACAATGTTTAAAGTTTCGATAAATTTAGTCGATAAACCCTATGATTGGTAGAATATTACAAATACCTGGATATTTTGCTTTCCACATTTCCTCTATTTTCTTCTGAACTTCAATCGTCTCTGTATAAGACAAATTGCCTTCGATGTCTACGTGCTTTCGTCGTAAAGCTTGGCAAGCACAGACATCAATGGCATTGGATGCGAAAGACTGGGTAGTAGGTGGCGCTGTGTCCATGGGGCTTATCAAGTAATCTCCCCAGTTCACGAAGTACACCGCCTTCGACAGTTTTTCCCTGCATAGAGATAGCAAAGGACCTTTTCTCAATTCAGCTAATCTTTTGCAGTTTGAGGATTGCTCTAAAGTGAGGATAGTTGCACATTTGGTACAGATGTATAAAACTAATATCTAATCTTTATAAAATTATACAATAAGAAGTTTATTTTGCAAATGTATTTAGCATGTTAAACTTTAACAGCGAATATCATTCTCGCCATTTTAAAATTAGCTGATTAAATATTGAAAGCTCCTCAACATACCCACTAGTTGAATAGTACACTTCCGGTTTGGTGATGGTGACCGAAAGAGAACAGCCAGTGCATCCTGGGAAATTCCGGCTGAAACAGCATTTTATACACACTTAATTCCTGATGATTGTAAACTGATTTCAAAATTTTGAACATATGTGATTTTCTGGTGTTAATTAAAAATGCAAGACTGTAAGATCTCCAGCATCAACAGCAAACACGCACTTGTAAAATATTTATTTATTTGATTTGTGTTTAAAGTCGTCATGAAGAACCATTTACTTTTATGATGTGCAATAATATAATGAAATATGTACAAATTTCGAGATTTGCCATGGCTTTGTCAGATGTAATTCTAAAATGGTGTTTTTATTTGCCGATTTTAAGAGTATACAAACCTGGTATATTATTCTCCCATGTCGTGGTTATACCCCTAGCTAAGGGCATCTGGGCTTCTTTCATCAAAACGCTTTTGAGAATCACCGAATAGTGGAGATCGTACGGTCGAGCCTCATTCCTTTTGTATACTGGGTTGAAAACATTCTTCTCCATCAGCTTCGTCTGGAAAACGTTTCCGGTTGGTGGGGCGGATATCTCTGGGTAAAGGAACTCACCCTCCTTGGCGATGAAGTATGTTACAGCTGTGAGCTGAATTCTGGAATCAAAATTCAAAATTCACAGGAAGAATATTCATGATCTGTGAGAAAAATCAGTTTAATTTTACTAAAACAAGACATAATTCAGTTCAGTAGACAGCAAAAAGGTATTTTTCTGTCCTGTTAATTAAGCACAAAATATCTGTATTATTCTCCACAATGTGGTACCGAGAATCTACTACTATACTAGACAGAAAACAGAATTCGTCTATGCGACGTATATCTTCTTTCGCGGATTGCCTAACAGGCAATTTCAATAACAAACTATGGTATTAAGCGTACAAAGCATCAAATCATTGCACTTTCAGACTTGTTTCAGTTGCATCAAACGATCCTTAAAAGATAATCTTAACTGAATGATCAACTGTGACTATGTCCAGAAAGGGAGCGAGGAGGCGTTTTAACATCCCTGAGATTCAATCATATATACATAAATAAAATTAAAACAAAATATTTACTTACCCGTAAATTCCAACATGTCTTTGTTTCCGAACAACGTATACCTTCACATAGCAGTTACAATCTTTGATATCTGTAAGGTAGAAAACAAAACATGTAAACCTAGTAGGTAAAGGTCGTTTGTTTCAAATAATGTATACTTGGGCACTTTTGGAGATCCTATATGGCTGCTGCGAAAGAATGGACTGTTCAGAGTTGGGAGTTACCATGCCGCATTACGTTGGGGAGAGTGCTATTAAAGTGCCATAAAACATTGTATAAAAAAAAAGCGAAATGATCGAATACAAGAAATGAAAAAAAAATATATACAAATAAATAAATTAAATAAAGAAGTCAAGAAATAAGGTTATTTAAATTATTTGATATATAAATAAATTAAGTAGGAATTTGAGAATTAACAATGCCGGACACTACCTTCGCTTCCCTCGGCCCAGGCGTTGTAGATGGCTTCTTCCACGTGATTACTAAGATCTCCAATGAGGTAGAGAGTATAAGAATTTTCTGTGTCAAACAACGTGCTGTTTTCCCTGTACACAGTCAGCTCACCATCACCGTTTTGAGTTAAGATATCGTTCAGGGTGTTCCACACCTCTGCTGTAGAATTCGTCATATTAAAGCTCATGGAGTCGCAGTTGACTGTGTACATAACCTTTATGACTTCCTTCCTGGAATTTACCAAAACATTTAGAAAGTAAGCAAAATTAAATGGAAAACTTAAAAGCAGTGAAATTAAGAAAAAGAAAAAGATATAGACATGGAGATAAAAGATGAAAGATAAAGAATACAAACTCACCCATTCTCATCAATCTGGGATTCCTTTCTCACTACATCTACCTCAAGCCTCGAACAGTTTTGTGCAGCTGTGGGTTAGAAAAGAGAAAAGCGTTCATTTAGTTTAGCTAATTAGGTGGTGCGTATTATATTCACACACCTCCTCTCTGAAACATCCTTTAGATTTGCCAGAAAATGATATATAGTTTGTCTGCCTCGTATACAACTGTTGCCTGTGCACCGTAAAGTTACAGCGTCGAATTCCTATAACTATCTATTTTTACATGATCATAGTATCTTCATTATAATATTTATTGATTTATTTATTTATTTGATTGGTGTTTACGCCATACTCAAGGATATTTCACTTACGCGACGGTGGTCAGAATTATGGTGGCAGGAAACCAGGAAGAGCCCGTGCAAAACCCACGAACATCCGCAGGTTGTGGCCATTCATCATAATACTATTTGAATTTGTGAATATGCTACCCACTTTTTTGCGAATGGATTAACTTAACAGAAAATACTGGGACCCATCCACATGGGCCAAATTAATAAGTGGAAATGGTAATTAATAAGACTACATGGCTCACGCAATATATCCTATATTAAGTTAAAGACTCGAGAGAGAATTGTTTAATTTTTATTTGTGTTTACCCTCAGTACTGTTCCTTATCGCCTCCTCGAGAAATTCTTTAAGGACATCGTTATCAATGTAACTATTGTTTCCGGTAAAATAGATCACGTGGTGGTTGTCGTATTCGGTAAGATTTCCGGGGTTGGCCACAGTCACTTCTCCGGAAACATCCGAGGTGAAGTATCGAGTAAGTTCCGGTAAGCCAGGTCCAGGCTGTACGAACGGGTTGTTCAGTTCGTCGTTCACCAGCACGAAGTAAATGTACCGTGTTATTATCGACCTGAATGAAAACAGGAAACCAAAACAGTTAGAAGCGGAGAAATAATAAGTCTTAATCTCGAAAATTCCCGAGTTATCTCGCGCTAAATTAACGAAACCTTAGAAAAGTATTTTTCTTTTAAAATAAAACTTGAATTACAGCCGTGATAATGACGAATAGTCCAGAGAGGGAATTAGTATGTGTAGTTTTATATATTAACGACAAATTACAGACTGCACTGATTCACATATCTGAGATGAGGGTAAGCCAATGGAAAGACATGAAAGTTAAAAACACAGAATTCAGTGTAACGATACAATATTTATTTAAAATATTTATTCACAGAATGAGAAACATATTCATTTTTGCAACATCTCTAACTCGAGCATTGTTTCAAGCCGAACGATTAGAAAATGTACAAATAGAACGTCTGCATTGTTGTCGCATAGGCATAAATTGCCCTGTCCTTCTATCTGCTATGCGCTGTGCGCATGTCTGCTGATTATACCTCAAAACTGCTATCTGACTTATTATTTCTGTATTTCTCTGGACTTACCCGTCTCTGTCCAAGTAGCGAACTCGTCGTGGAATATGAATAACGAACGTACACTCACAGTTTTGGTATTCTGAAACACATCCAGGAATACATTTTCATTAGACAAAAGACAAACAATCACCTTCGGTCCGGACAGAACACAGATTAGAAAATGTAGTTAATGCACAGTTTGAAACGAATTGGTATTCGAACAAACGTAGGGGTACTGACACACGAAGGATATTCACACACGAAGTAACATTCACGAAGGAAGTAGTATTCACAAAGCAAGTGGGATTCACAGGATTCAATACTGCAATTCAAGCTTTACATATATGTCCAGTTTGTTTGAGCGAAGGCGTGAATAAAATAATACTGAGCGATTTTGCCAGTTTAAAGCATTTTTAGCCTAAGCTGTGTAGTTTAATATTCATTTCTATAGTTTCAATGACGTCTGGAGGGAAATCTGCTATCGTGTTACTCATGTATGGCAAGACATCAATGGTCTGACCAGCTTGGACCTGAGTCATCATTGCGCGGCAAAAAGTAAACGCAAAAGATACTTAAACTTATTATCTATTACCTGGATATTTTGCCTGCCAAGCTTGGATGAGTTTTGTTGTCACCGTTCTCACAGTGTCGGTTCTCTTTGCCTTATAATACAAGTCATAATGGTACATATATCTCCAGGGCTTTGGGCCTTCATATATTCTGATATTGTAGCCTCGGTTTCTAATGGCTTCTCCAATAGACTCGATGGTCGGAGGCAGAAGGGGCCCATCTAGACCCTCAACCAAACTGGCATTGTACACAAGTTCGCCAACATTTCGTCTGTTGAAAGAAGGAAAGCAGATTCATGGTCAGGAAATGTTGACAGAATTTATCCCTCAAGAAACACTGATGGCGTGTGGTTAAAATTGGTAAAACACCCCAATGTTTGAAAAGTATACAAAGGATAACATATTGGAAGGTACTTTTGCAGGAAAGGATTGTTCAAACAGGGTACACCCCAAAAGTATATACCTTTCGACAACAGAGCTTTGTCCACCATATGTATCAATTAACACATAACGTCCCATGATAATACAACTAATAAGTACTGATTGCCTGAGCAAATTTATTCACGTAAAGAGATGTATTCCTTTGTATAATTTGCTGGGAACTTAATTTCAACATATAGTAAGTTGGATATTTTGAACTTTCTTTTTAGTGCGCAATTAGCCTATATACAGCAGCCTGGGAAGGTAGTGATATATGATTATCGCAACGAAATCTAGAACTTGCCCTGTCCGTGCCTGTAACGATGGCAGCTATTGTACTAATCGGTATGCAATTTATAAAGTAGGGGATATGCTCATATTCCTAAAAACACGATTGTATTTTCAACACAGTAAAACTGTTCACGGCGTGTCATGGTAATCGTTAGGACACTGTTACGGCGTTTTGCCATGACATGCGCATCAATCTAGTCGGGTTCAAACTTTGTATTCCAACTTGTCATTTGAAATTTGTGCGTATATCGTTTTATGGATAAGATCTTAACGTGTTATTGCTAAACTGGTTATCTGATTAAACATAAAAAGCCCATACTTTTTTCATTAGTATATAGGCGAGTTAAACGTGTTTCAACTGGCCCTTTAATTACATAATCCGTACCTTAAACGAGTCAAAATCAGGCCCAGCAGAAAAAGTTACAAATTGCGATGGATATATCAGAACAAATCGTTTCGTCGAAACAACTCACCCTCTTGGGTCCAAAGTGTCGTATTTTTCCAGGCGTTGAATTCGTATACTCGTCTGCTGGACACCTATAATTAGAAGAGTGAATGATTATGGCTTAACGCCACATGGATACAATTAGAAGACGACACCGTAATAAAAAACGCAGTGACTTATTACGTAGTTT
Source organism: Liolophura sinensis (assembly GCF_032854445.1). Lineage (NCBI taxonomy): Eukaryota > Metazoa > Mollusca > Polyplacophora > Chitonida > Chitonidae > Liolophura > Liolophura sinensis. The sequence continues at coordinate 8,084,808 of NC_088301.1, forward strand.
GTGACAACAGTTTATGTCCACCTTTCTGTATCCCTCTCCCCCATCCCAACTTTTTATTTCTCTTTTCATGTCCAGTTTTAAACACCTTCATATTTCAGCTACAATTTCATACTCCTCACAATACAGATAAAACACAAAAAATCGGTAAAAAAAAACGCACCCCACGAAGAAAAACAACAAAAGTAAATAAGCGGCTCTATGTAATTGAGCTCCTTGTGTGCAGCATATTCAATCCTGAAGTATCTGGCCTGGTATTTACGAGGCAACGGATCATGCAGTTTTTGTAAATTACTATACGCAGTGCCACGCGTGCAGGCATTGGATTAGTTTTAGATTGAACCAAATAGTTAACTATTTGTCATGAAAGTAACTCAATTACTTTTGTTTACCTGTCAATGGGTTTTGGATTTAGGATTTGTGGGGTAAGATGACCTCGTTTGCAATGTGCATTACGTCATCAATGGAATGCGTATGTCAAAAATGAAAATCAGCACCTGGTAACAACGATGGGTACACAAGGTGGAGGAGTACCAAGACTACCAAATGCGAATACAACAGATTAAAGCAAAGAGTGTAACACTAGGGCCGCTTTATTGATAGTTGGCAAATGTTCACAGGTAACACGTGAAACCCGGCCTATTGGCAGTTTACCTTAGTTAGGGTATTATTCTAACCGTGTGTGTAATTGCTGAAAAAACCAGCTAACAAAAATCGAGCAGCATGGCTCAGGCAAAATTAGGTACAAAAAATACAGTATTAACTAGAATATATTTCACGTTACCAGTATAGAAATATTTCAGTAACAGTGACACGATTATCAACTGGCTCAGAGTATCAAAATTATCAATTGGGGAGTCATTTGTTCAGAATAATAAGATTGTCTGAAGTTACTTCCAAAGCATACCAAAATTGTCGAGTCTGGAGTCATTTGTTCATGATAATAAGATTGTCAATTGTGGAGTCATTTGTTCAGAACAATAAGATTGTCAATTATGAAATGACTTGCTAAGAGTACCAAAATGACCAATTGTGGAGGTTCTTGCCTAGAGAACCAAGACTGCAACTTTGTCACTACGAAGTCATATGCTAAAGTTCTTGGTCATTGTTGGTCTCGAACTTATTCCAGCCTTTTTCACATGCAGTGCCTATAAATTGTTTTGTAGTTTTAAGAGGGCATGCGATTCACAGATGCATTGGATATGTACCAGGGGTTGCTCTACTGATTACTTTTCTTGGTTCTACTAATTGTTTTTACTGTTTAGAAATTGTACTTAAATAGGTGCTGAAGAATTTTCCATTCATACGACCGCCATGGGTAGAGGAAAACATGCAGAAACTGGTGGAAATCAGTATCGTTAGACCGGCACAAGATCTGATAAAGCATAAATAAAGCTGTTATCGAGGGATTTCCTGGAGCTGAGATATTTAGACAAGGTACTCACCTCTTGCTAGGTTTCTCAGATATATGCCATAACGCAGGATATCAATAATATGCTCCTCGTCCAAAAACTTCCACCATTTGTAGACATAGATTGTGCTGACGAAACCTGTAACAAACACAATACATAAAACAATAGGATAATGGATTAGACAGAAAACCGAACAAATATTTTTGGCCATTTTCATCCCACTAATACTGAACCAATGCAGCAATTTTACAGCTGAAAACAAATTTAAAAAATTACCCGTGGTTTAGAATATGATGTATCGGTATTCCCAATCCGCTTTTCATACAAAGAGCTATCGTGCTGTACTGACTCGTATTGCGTTGAAACAGAAAAGAAATGTTGGAGACCTATATCAAAGTTTACACAGTTCAAAAAGGAATTTTCGTTCTTTAGTGAATTTACTCACTAGTTGATGGTGGCGTTGTGACAACAGGCGTTGTTGTTGTTGGCTGTTCTGTTGTCGTTTTGGTTGTTGTTGCTGTGGTTGAAGTTTCAGTTTCCGTCGGTATGGCGGTGGTTTTCGTTGTTGTAGGCGTACTGTGTTTAACATCAGATGACGTAGGGACTGATGATATCGATGACGTTGTGGAGTTTGAAGACATATTGTCATCAGTTATCATCTGTATATTATCCGTGGTAGTTTGAGTAGTCACGGTGGTAGACTCTGTCATGCCAGACGTTACATTCGTTACATTTGCAGAACCTTGCTGCTCAGTGACCACGGGAGCATTCGGCGTCGTAGAACCAGTGTAGCGTGAAGAAGAATAATTACTTGTTGCTTGGGGGTCAGTGACAATAACTACTGGAGTGAACGAAGAATTTGTTGGGTCCAGTGTTGGAAACGGAGTAGACGATATCGTTGTACTGTTGTCGGTGACGTTAGTCGTAGGGCTAACTCTCGTGGGAATGACAGCGATTCTTGATTCGCAAAAATATCCCGTGAATCCAGTGAGGCAAGTACACTCAAAACTAGTCGTTCTTTGTACACAGATTCCATTGTTTTGACAAGAATCGAACCTACAGACTTGGGGTTGCGTTGTTTCACTTGCGGCTGTCGTATTGCTCGATGGCATCACCGTTGTTGTGTCATTATATTGGCAAACATTTCCCAAAAATCCGGGTTTGCAACGGCACTCAACACCATTTTGCAGCTGCACGCATGCGCCATCGTTTAAACATGGCTGGGCAGAACAAAGTAAAGCGCCGGTGGTCAGATTGGTTGTTGTGCTGTCACTTACTGGAACTGGTGTCGTTGTTGTGCTGTCACTTACTGGAACTGGTGTCGTTGTTGTGCTGTCACTTACTGGAACTGGTGTCGTTGTTGTGCTGTCACTTACTGGAGCTGGTGTCGTTGTTGTGCTGTCACTTACTGGAACTGGTGTAGTTGTTGTGCTGTCGCTTACTAGAACTGGTGTCGTTGTTGTGCTGTTGCTTACTGGAACTGGTGTCGTTGTTGTGCTGTCACTTACTGGAGCTGGTGTCGTTGTTGTGCCGTCACTTACTGGAACTGGTGTCGTTGTTGTTCTGTCACTTACTGGAACTGGTGTCGTTGATATGCTGCTTTCACAGAGGTATCCAGTATATCCATCAGGACAAAAACACTCAAACCCGCTTGGTAAGTGTACACAAACGCCATTATTCAAACATGGGTCAGACCTACACAGATCACCTGAAGTAATCTGCACACCAGATGGCGTCGTACCTCCGGTCACAACAATTGCAGTTTGGTTAACCTCGCACAGATCCCCGGTGTACCCGTCCGCACAGTCGCATTCAAACCCGCTAATAAGCTCCACACAATTACCATCATTAAGGCATGGACGAGAACTACATTCGAAAACTTCTTGCTCGCAGTAGTTACCCGTGAATCCTCTTGGGCAGCAACAGGAGCCGTTAAAGCACTGTCCACCGTTGCGACACTCGTTCTCCGGGCACTCGGGGTCAGTGTTCGGGGAGAGGAATCGCTCTTGACAAGAAACGCCTGCCCAGCCAGCCAGACAGATGCGCTCTCCTGTGCTGTAGTGACAATCATAATGTCCCTCGGCGCAGTTGTCAGCCGGGGTGCAAACGACGTCACACCCGGGACCGTACCTGTTCTGAGGGCATACCGTGTTCGTGATAGGGTTGGTGGCGTTCCGACACGAAGGACCGTTATATCCTTGAGGGCAAAGACAAACTGCACCGACGTTTTCATCAACAATACATGTCCCTCCGTTGTCACAAGCTAGACTGTCACAGGGGTTCACCGGCGGTGTTGTTGTCGTCTGGACATCATCTATTTCTATAAGCTCGCAGTTCCTGCCTGAGTATCCTGAAGGACAATCACACAAAAAGTCACCGATTCTGTCCCTGCATTTTCCACCGTTCACACAAGGGTTGCTGTCACATTCCAGTATCTCAATGTGACACAGTCTTCCCGTGTAACCGGCTGCACAGCAACAGGTGGAGTTTTTGCAAAATGCACCATTTCTACAAAAACTATCGGGACACTCGGCGTCCGGCACATAACTAGTGTTTCTCGTGTCACAATTCTGGCCCATCCATCCTTCACTACAGAGTTTCTCACCTGTCTTAGGATCACAGGTGAAATATCCTGAGTCGCAACCAGGGTCAGACTTACAATACACCGAACACGAGGGCCCGTAATAGTTTGGCTCGCAGAACGGCCTCGGCGCCGGCGTTGTCGTTGTGGACTGTGTCGGTGTGGTTACTGTGGTGGTGGGTCGTGTTGGTGGCGTATTTAGAGACTCACAAAATTCACCTGTGAATCCCTCCACGCAGGCACACTGGAAACTGTCCAGGGTTCCTGGGAAACACATGCCGTTATTCAGACAGGGGTTATCGGCGCAGGTTTTACGTCTCTCGCATGTGGGCCCGGAGAATCTGAAATCGTTAATTTGCCTTGGGTCAAACCACTTAACACAAGATCACAGTTGCATCATGCTTACACTTCGTGGGCTCGCTGTATTTGGATCTATTCGTCGAAACAGACGTCAACCAAGATGGATGTTCCAGGTCAATAATAGCAAGGCCAGTCCCCAAAACGTTTAACCCAAATTACTAAAGAACTAAGAAAGTATATAAAGTGGGGAATTAGGATGTAATCATGCAGAGAGAAGCAGTCAACAGTTTCCAGTAATGTTGGAAAGACGCAAGGTGTTTTCTGGGCAGATAAATGAGATCAGTTCACCAAACTAATGACAAATCAGTTCAGTCCCAATATACCTACTCGTAGTATATATGACTTTATTAAAATATTTCTTTACTCATTTTAATGGCGCTTAACGCCGTACTCATAACACTCGACGGGCATATTTATGGATGGGGAAAACCTGGGTGTACCGAGTACCTGACAAATCTCAAGTTAAAAAAAACGTAGTCGACCTCAGCTTCCAACTGGATTCAAACTTGCAACCTCAATGGGAAGCACAATGTAAGTGTTATATGCTTCATTCGCAGAATACTTACAGGAGTGGACAGGAGCAGAGGAAGGAATTTGGCTGAGGCTGGGTGCAGGTGCCGCCATTGACACACGGGTTCGAGGCACATTCATCCACATCCTGATCACAGAAGTCGCCGGTGTAGCCCGCATCACAGCAGCAGTAGTACTGAGAAGCGTTAGCGCCTTGGGGTACACACGTACCACTGTTACAGTTCTGATCTGTAAACAGAGAAAGGAAGATTGGTGGGGATTTGGACGAAGGGTACTATGCAATGTTTGTGTTGTACATGTATACATAGCATAACTAGTAACGATTTGGAGAAAAGGTATACATTGGAAATTTCGAAACATATGTTCATATATATGGTATTATATATCACACTATGCCTTTGATTCAGGCCGTTTTACGAAACATTAATGCCTTCATGTGTGGCCTTGATTTAAAAGGCACCAACTTTTTCTTTTATATATAGATCTGAATGTCTATGAATTCACCAAACTGAAGGATCACATCGCCTTTAACCGTGAACAGAAGTCCTCCAGCGAACAACCATGGCGAATGTTAAACTTCCGGATAGAACAAATCACAATATTGACCTCTGGCGAACCACCAAGATAAATGTAAAAATTCTTAACAGAACAAGTCACAATATTGCCCTCCAGCAAACAACCATGATAAAGACAAAACTTCCTAACAGAACAAGTGACATTAATGCTCTTCAGCGAACACCCATAATAAAGGTAATCCTTCCAAACAGAACAAGTGACAATATAGCTCTCCAGCAAACAACTATGATAAAGGTAAAACTTCTCAATAACAAATCACAATAATGTCTTCACTACATTGGTATATTCAGGTGTTTATTTTTAGGTTTTACCTGGAGAACAATCTTCAAATCCTGGAATCCTTGTGGCGCAGTTGCTTCCGGTCCACCCTGGCAGACAAATATTCTCTCCGGTCGTTTTATTACATTCATAATGTCCGAGACAGTCATTTTCGGGTACACAGTTGACAGAACAGCTTGGCCCGTAAAAGCTGACGTCGCAGTAAGCCTCCAACGCTACGGTTAACCTATAAGTAAATATCAAGTTATAAGGCACATTTTTCATGTACAATCATACCTCGACAATCTTATGACATTTGACGATAAATGTAATAAACGAGGTCAGCGAAAGTAAATTCACAATTATACATTGGTTACATTCCGTTACTCTGTGTTTCTAAAAGAATAAAAAAAAACTGCACATACGAGCGTATCTTGATATTACTTGTCAGATATCATCAAGCGTAACATGCGATAACCGCCATTTATTTGAGTCTAATTAAGTCTTCACTAACCAGTATTTTATTTATTCGTTGATATAATTCATTGGTGCGTTACTCAGTATACAACAATATTGACCAGCATTATGGTGGAATGAAACAGCGCCGAGCGTGGGGGAAACACACGACTATCCGTAGCCAGGTGTCAGAGTTTCCAATTGAGAACTAAAAGTGACCCCATTTGGTGAGAAACTGATGGGTCAATGTTCTGCGCAAGCTCGCTAACCATTTGTCCTAGATGCAGATTGTATAAAGACCATGGTATTTCCTTTGTACCGGGAACTTTGGGGTTTTCACATGTATGAACTTTCGGGTTTTCAGACATATGTTTTTTTCGTGGCACAAACAAATCAACGAAGGAAGGCAGTAAATCTGTCGGAGCTGTACTTACCCTGATGGTATAGTGGGTCGAAGGCCCACCAGTGTTAGCGGGCTGTTGTAATCGGCTGGACTTGGAGACCAGTCAACGGCAGGCTCTGGGTCGGTAAAATCAAATCTGAAGTCGTCTATCAGCTCATCGATTCCCGTGTCTTGATCATAGATCATGATTTTCACCTGAACTCCTCCCTGTAATCAACAAAACCAAGCTTCATGGTTCAGAAATTTTATTTTGACTTGATTTTACCAGATTGGTGGTAACAGTCGTCCAAGGTTCGTTCTAAAAGTTCGTCGCAACGCATGTATAATGTTTACTTATCTCCCCACTATGCGTTGCCATGGAAATTACGCCAGACGTAGGCTGCGTCTGCTTCACAAAACAACCCCCTACTGTAGGCTATTATAATATACTCACCTCCCACGTTTGTAGGCTGACAGGGAAAGGATTAGGAAGACCCCCCAGGAATGACGAAGGAAAATCAAAACTCCCCTGTTCAAAGGCCACGCCTCCTAACTCGTACCTTCCCAGTGGACATGTCTCTATGTCGTCAGTGCTGAAGGGACAGAAACAAACAATGACTATGACAACGTGTGGCAAGCATTGAGGTTGAGGGTTTAAATGCTGACTATACTATGGAGCAGCGCTATGGAGGAAGGTGCGGTGAACATTGGGATTGAGGGATTTCAATGCTGGCTACACTGTGCAGCATCGCTATTGGTAGGTCGACAATGAGACCTGGTTGCAAAGAGGGGAAATCGTCGTGATAACCCTAGATCTTCCTTATGCAATTATTCAAAATGTTACAAACGTAATACTTTGATATTTCGCACACATTATTTAATGGATATTATAGACAGCTTTATTAACCATTTCAGCATCACTAATGAAACTGTATATGAACAAATATAAATGTACCACATCCCAGACTCGTGATGCAACTCGCCTCACAGTGTGCATTAAAAATGCAATTATTCCTAATGTTTCAAACATCAGACTTTGATATTTCACCCACATTGTTTAATGGATATTGAACATCTTTCATGTAAATCTCAGCACCTTAGTGGAAATAGTATTTAACAGGAACAAATTTAAATGCATGAAATGTACCGCATATCAGACATTTAACGTCACTCTACCTGGCTAAGTAATTCACATGTCTCCTCTCCGATCGTATGTGGGAAGCTCTGCATAAAACTGCGGATGGTGGTGGGTTTCCACCGGGCTCTGCCCGGTTTCCTCCTACCATAATGCTGGCCGCCGTCATATAAGTGAAATATTCTTGAGTACGGCGTAAAACACCAATCAAATAAATAAATAAATAAATAAATTCACATGTCAGGCTTGTACTTTACTGTTTTCTGCTGGTTTTATTCTGTTTCACCTATGGTGCTGAAATTTTTCATGAAACATATCCAATATGCATTAAATAATGTGTGTGATCAATATCTGACGTTTTAAACATTTTGCATAATTGCGAAGAGCGTTATTTTCACTGGCCCACACGATATACGTCAGCTTACAGCAAACCAGTGAAAAGCTGTATGTAGATTTCATGGTTTATATCTGTGTGACTATATACGTTTTCACCTTTCATTTCGTAGATGTTTTAGTGATTAATCATTGGTTTTTAAAGTTTAACTGTAGCTATAGAAGCGGTCCGTTATATGTGACTACCGAAGAGGTGGCTCAAGCGAATGGAATGTTGCCTGTTACGACACTACACTACGCACCCGTACAGTTCAAACAGTTCATCCGGTATGCCCGTCCACACAGATGAAGGGCTTTGAACAACAGTGACAGTGAGGTAGAAAAGGCTGCGCGTCACATCCAGACCATTGTTATGTGCCTACGTGAACAAATGTGTACCTTTGCCCTGGTATTTTCTCGTGGCTTTTGTATACGAGTTATGGTGTTCGTATACATACTGGTCGTCGCTAGAAGACCAACCTCTGAGAACAATAAGAAATTTAGGGTGTTGCTCACTTGGTATCCTGTTTGCTCTATATATATGTGTACTGCGGATGATATACTTGAAAGTTCTGACGCGCCGGGAGATATAACAGTAGTTTTGTTTTATGAATTAAAAATATAAAAAATATCTAGATGTGTAACTATGTGACTTTAAAAGGCATCTCAGGCCAAAATTTTGACGTAAATAAAAATATTCCAAAACCATGCCTGTATCAAGTGTGGACATATACACGTTTATTTCGTTCTTTCATGTTCTTTACGTTCTTTCACAAACATGGTATTAATTACAATTGTTAAGCATGTCTGACATGTATACCGTGATACTGAGGTGCACATAGAGGTTTGTGTCCCACATCCCTCCCCGTCCCCTGACTCTCTCTCACACACCACGGCTACACCGGGCCTGTTTGATACCAAATATACACGTGGATACATGACCGAGAAATTTAATTAACGCGTGATTCTGTTACAAGCCTATCCTGGGAGGTGGGTTTAAGTTGAGTCACCCGAGTATACACCTGAATGCCAATTAAGATTGAGAGGTTAACGCCCTACCATCAGCACCCCAACCAAACTATCAGCCATGCGCTATATACAGATTACTGTTGAGTTGCACTGCACATCTTACTTAGCAATCTGTTGCTCAACTGCATCTTCTCTGTCATCGTTAACAAAAGTACACTTACGTCACACAACTCTCCCGATGAAGAAAAAGGTACAAAAATTGAAAAGAAAAAGATGGCCAAAATCAATTCCTGGCTCTGTGATAGATCTGTAGAATCTTGTGACATCTGAATTAACGCGAATATTAAACCGCAGAATGGGGTTGTTACAAGTATCTCTATAAAATTAAAGAGGCTGAACCGAAGATTTTTTGCCAAAAATTCCATATTGGCTAATCAAATCAAATTTTCTGTGTCCACCACGAATAGCTCAAATCATTGCTTTTCAGTAAATGTTAGATCCGTACCCGTACTATATACGTCTATGCATTGTTTATTTATGTATTTATTTGATTGGTGTTTTACGCCATACAAAAGACTATTTCACTTATACGACGGCGGCCAGAATTATAGTGGGAGGAAACCGAGTAGAGCCCGGGGAAAACCCACGACCATCCGCAGGTTGCTGGAGGTCCTTCCCACGTACGGCTGGAGAGGAAACCAGCATGAGCTGAACTTGAATTCACAGCGACCGCATTCGTGAGAGGCTACTGGGTCATTGCGGTAACCACAGACGAGACTGATACTTTGTGAAAGGTAATTATTTGGGCCATTCTAAAATATTAGGTCAAATTCGATTGAATTCTTTTTCCAAATATCTCCTCTTTAATATCTTTCCACACTCACCCATCAATCAAGTTTTGCCAGTACCGGGAAGTAATATAATGATCAACGAACTGCAGATGTAAAACAGGCGATATTCATGCGCGTATATATTTAAGAAATATTGCATGTTTTATTTATGAACGGGCTCTTGTATATGCTCATTCGGATTTATTTATCCGCGTGATTTCATTTCTTAAACTCTTTTATCAGTGTCATTGGGGAGGAAAAAAATATTCGTAAATATCGGAAGATTTCATGTCATGCGTGGATGCTTGTATAAGCTTACGTACAACTCCCGCCTGTCTGTTTTATCGCGGCCACTTGGGCAGTTGCTTGTGTGCCGAGGCTTGTCTTGCGATCCGCACGTACGTTTCACGTACACCTTTAGCCGTTTAGAACACCTGAGACATACCTGTTCAGATGATCTATGCACACTCGTACTCTGTGATCACAACCTCCCGTACACTGCCCAGAGCGGTATTCTCCGTCACAGCAAAACAGGTTGTACTTGAATTTCAGCGGATTTTCATAGCGTAAGAATTTTATGGATAGTTTGCCATCAGACGATATTTGAACTATCTGGAAGCAAAACAGAGAGAGAAAAAAAAAACTTTGAAAATTGTATTATACACAACTGCCAAACAAATATATCGCAAAAGATGATCATGGATGAAAAGATTTATTTCAATATTTGCTTTCCTTTGAGATACATTCAAAAAGTGTTTTCAGATACACTTTAAAATGTTATAAAAATTACTTAACATTACATGTTACTTCTTACGCTTAAGCTATTCAGCTGCTATATGACAAATTATGTCCTTAATATAGATCAGTTTTGAAGAGACCAATTGTTAATTTAATACAATAAGGTGAAAACTGACAAACATGAAAAAAAGAATGTCATGCCTTACCTGAGACTGTAGGGAGAGAAGGAATATAAGCGCTGGTAAAAATCCCGGTATAATAGCCTTCATGGTACCCATCTTTCTCTCCGCCTCAAAATTAAAATATATCTGAGCACTTTTTTGTAATGCGATTGTATATATAGGCACCATTAAAATATCCCGTATGCATTGAATTACGCCTACTGAGAGATGCGTCAGTCATCAGGGCTTGCCTTACAAAATAATGGCTTGTGGGCAGGTTACCGCACCACACCACGTCCGGACATGCGTACTAACTACCAGGCGTTGTCATATTGTGTGTTTAGAGACACTGACAGGTATTCCCGTCCCGTGTCTCAGCTTGCTGACGTCATGCCTACACGCTGGTGCACGGGTCAGCGTAAAAAATAACTGCCGTTAAATTCAAACTGGGTAAATCGGAGGATGGGCCTGGAAAAACCTCTACGTCTGTTCCTTTTTTTTCTCTCCTCATCCCGTAAAAAGTTTAAACGGATTGACAAAAAAGCGGGAGCTAAGAGAAAAAGACCGTTGTTAACCTTTGTCGTTGCTCGACTTATCTAGGATGTAATAAGAGAGCGTGCCAGGGATAAAGGTGCTTCTAGACACAGATATGTTAAGGAGCTGCAGGCTTTAGGCTGCCTAATACAATAGCTCATTTGATCGGAACTAGAACGCCCAGCGTTGTCTTCCAGCTGTTCTTTGGTCATGACATTGTAACGATCTGCAAGGAGAACAGGAGAGATTACAGCAGGGTTTAAGGTCGAGTTGGATTTGTTGAAGAAAGCTGAACAGAGATGGGAACAAGACACAACGCAACATTGGGTCCGATGATAGAGAGCTACTTCCATTCACTTCAATATTTTATATATGTTATTTTATTTATTTATTTATTTATTTATTTGATTGGTGATTTACGCCATACTCAAGGCTATTTCACTTATACGACGGCGGCCAGCAATATGGTGGGAGGAAACCGGTTAGAGCCCGGAGAGCATCCACGACCATCCGCAGGTTGCTGGCTGGCCTATGTTATTTTAAAATAAATATTTACACTTCATATGTTTCCCGCGCTCATGGACATTTATATCGACACGTTATACCATTCTATGAATAAGTTTACTCTGAATGAATTATAACAACAACCGCTAAATACAAGTGTTTCACGTAGTTACAACCGTATAATGATATGGAAATACCGTTTCCGTAAATAATTACGCACTAATTAGCAGGTAAACAACAGAGTATTCCTCATCCACATATAGAGATAGAAATATAGACAAATCTTGTAAATTTACTCGTGCATATTATCATAAGCAGTACAGAGCCTATATGTAGGTGTTTTATACATGTATGTTTATTTGATTGGTGTTTTACGCCGTGTTCGAGAATATTTCACTTATGACGGGGATGATGACTATATGATGGAAGGAAACCCAGCAAAGCCCGGAGGAAACTCACAACCTTCCATGGGTTGCTGACAGACCTTCCCACTTACGGCCGGAGAAGCTGTATATATATGTGTATATATATATATGTGTGTATATATATATATATATATATATATATATATAATTTAACCTCTATAATGTTTTTATTCTCCTGTCTTGATACACTTTTAGATATTATTGCCAGAATTAATTACGCAACTTAGCCAAAATAAAACAATTTTCAAAAAGTATTTAAAAACATACCACTCAACATGGCTTTATTTATGACGTTGGAGACAAATTTCACTGATGAAAAAGTTATAAATAGCCACACAAGGCGTATTCAGGCGTGTGCTCTGAATACGGTATAAAAAGACACTCATGTAATAGCAACCACGAAATATGCCCTAATATGTCAGTAGAGGACATTAGTTTCTATAAATACGAATTAAAAAGACGGACAAATCATATATACATCCTGTGTAGACGCGCCGATGACTCGCTGCATAATTCTTTTATGTCCTTTCATAGAAAGTTCTAGTGATCTTTGAATAAAACTGTACGATTTCACAAGAGAAAGACCGGAAGCTATAACGGAAAATTTCTTTGCATTTGCAACATTAGCAGATGACTGTAAAAGTAAGTGATCATATACTTTAAAAAAGGCCCCATTCAGGGTATGAATGTAGGTCACCTAAAATGACAAAGCGATTGGGGGATGGGTATTGTGTGTGCGCCTCGGTACACAGGTAATTCAGTAGTTCTGATTCAGTGAACGGTATCAGTGTTTTCGCTGACGTCCGTCAGACACGGACACTGTGTAAATATTCATCGCGCGGCTGAAGAATGTTATGTATGTAATCCCCGTGAAAACACGGATATACGCAGAGCTAACGAGACGACGGCAGAGTGCATGACTGGCGATATACAGATCCAACGAGACGACCGCACAGTGCATGACTGGCGAGCAAAGTGACGAAAATCTCAGCGAAGCAGCAACATTCTGAGCCAAAAAGAAAAGAAAAAAATGCGACAAATAATTTCGTGTATATATGTATTGATTTATGTAGATGTTCTACGCTATATACAAGCATATTTAGCTTACACGACGGCGGCCAGTACTATGGTGGGAGGAAACGTTGGGGAAAACCATGACCATCCGAAAGAGTTAATAATAAAAGATAATTTAGTACAAGAAGTAAAATTTAGATAACTGATTAAGCCGATAATATACATATATATATATAAAAGTAATAAATTTAGTAAAATTTGGAATACACTTTCTCTATAGTGTCATCAAAGGCCGCACATGCATCACCTTTACAGGAAACTTGTTTAATGCATGGATGAAGGTGGGGGGGGGGGGGTGAGGGGGGGGGGGTGAGGGGGGGTTGTGGTGGTGGATTTATGTTCGTTTATCAAAGTTTATCCGTTAGGCTGTTATAGCTTTGACTACTGCTTTCTGCGTCATTATCAATGCCGGTTGTATTCTCAGGCCCGATTTACTCCGCCAACGAACTAAAATAAGATCAGTCATACGATTAATTATTTCAGTTTGTTAAATTTTCTAGATTTGAAATTACTTCGAACAGAAGAGCTATCTTAACAATCTATACATATTTTTATTGGTCATATGCGGTTGTATTACGTTATGCTGGACAGTAATCTTTACAATATATTGGTCACTATTGCTTCATAGAATTCGCCATAACGTCACATTACGTTGTAGAGAACAACAATCTTCACAAACTGTGTATTGGTTATTCGCTGTACAGAACAGCGCTAACAACAATCTTCACATCCTATACATTTTTGTATTCTGCATTCGGCCCTAGTATACGCTGTACAGAACAGCGCTAACAGCAATCTTCACAACCTGCACATTTTTGTATTCTGCATACGGCCCTATTCTCCCTGTATAGAACAGCGCTAACAACAATCTTCACATCCTGTACATTTTTACTTATAACTGCGTCCTTTCTCCCAACACTTTCCTACTTAAAATATCCGGATGCGGTATTCATTTCAAAGGGCGTTGTACATAGAGGCAACTCGTGCAACACGACTTCTCTGCAGTATTTCGACATTCACAGTTCATTAAAAAATTAAATAAGTAATTCTATATAAACAGGATACATTTTGTAAGTTCATTTTTTTAATGTAATGCGGTGATAGTATTAAAGAAACGGTCTTGTCAAATAAGTAACACTTAACAACATTTGTAGAATTTTATGAGTACGTAACAATTTTATCAAATTCAGAGCTAGTAATTGCTCCCTATGCTGACATATAATTGCTTATTAGTTTTTCTGAATTAAACTAGTTTATACTGTTCTTGTTTGGCGTCACGTTGAGGGACAAGCAGATGTAGCCCGTAGTGATCCAGTGCAAGATGTAAACATTGTGGGCGAGGCTCCAAGTTTGAATCCAGCTCCAGCTCGACTTTTGACGACTTTTAGTCAAGAATTTTGTCAGGCACCTCATTAATTTGACAGTCCAGTGAAATATTCCTGCGGATTTTAACACAAGTCAATTAAAAAAACCCCATTATTTATGTATTTATTTGATTGATGTGGTGCACCATATTCAAGAATATTTCACGTATACGACAGTGGTTATCGGGGACGGATACATCAACGTTATCGACATATAAAGCTTTACTTGTAAATACAAAACAAACACGCCTCTTTGCACTGTAGCTTGATATAGAAGACAGGTCTCATATAACGCAGTTTTATTAGAAAAATGTGTAAAGACACGCAGGACTCCAGTACGGGAGATGACATGGCGACTTAAGAGTTAATCACGTCCAGCTATACATGTATATTTGTTTCTCATTAGTTGCGTATTATCTCCCTTAAAGGTGTTTGTATGGATAGTAGACACTTAGTCAAACAACTCAGCTATTACAAATTGTTTAACGGAATGTAATATATTCTAGCACTTGGCAGGTTTGTTTCCAGTTTGTGGTTTAACGGATTATGGAATAATCAATAAAAAATATGAATATAAAATATGAACAATCAAACGTAATGAATAGTGTAACAACTGATCACTTTTCAGTTATTTTAAAATTACGTCTTTGTATCAGAGTAATGAATAGTACAAAATGACATTCAGTGTTCAATGTGCAGATATAAAAATATTCAACACTGAAAACCAATTTGACGAATGTATAGTTGCTCTGAAATATCGACGGCAACAGAAATTTTAACGGAGCATAGGAAGCCAGTAATAAAACATTATTCAGCATGTATAAAGTATTTGGCGGTTTTGAAATATTCAGAAGTTATGGAATGTGAAGCAGCAGGCATATGAACACTAATGCTGACCGTATATTCAGCAGTAAATTCGTACTGGAAAAAATATAAATATTCAGCAATATTTGGCAATAAATAAAGCGTTCGGATCATTCCCCTTCCTCTCAGTACAGAAGAAAGGGGGAATGATCAGTAATACATGGACTCTGACGATATATCAATTCTCAGAAAGACATAACAACAATATTCAGCAATATTTAATGCCATGCATGTCAGCAATCAACAAGTTTTGCCGGGTATTCATGGAACAGGAAACAATTGAAAGTACTGATCTGTTTAATCGTTTGGCAGCAGCCTCGTTCATTTTCCGCATTTTATTTACTTTTTATTTATTTATTGATTTATTTATTTATGCGACCAGCAATATGGTGGGAAGCCCACGACCATCCGGAGGTTGCTCAACGACCTTTCCACGTAGGACCGGAGGAAGCAAGCACGAGCTGGACTCACAATGATCGCACTGTTGGGGGGCTCCATTGTACTACACTTCATGTAGTCTGCTAACAACTAAGCCTCCGTATTTTAAACAACAGTTGCAATCAATAAAGAGTTATCAGTTCTACAGCACCCGTGATGTACATTTATCAAAAGTTGTTACACAGTTAACTAACTGAAATTTGAAGCTTAAATGCGACTTTCAAATAAATATACCCACATAACTTAAGGCTGACTTTACTGCTTTAAAACAAAAATGTAATGCCGGATAATTAACGCTCTGAATATATTTGTAATAAGAATAAATTTTGCAAATTTACCCGTAGAGGGCAGTAATTACTGCAGATCTATGACTTTCATGCGAACATCTCAAGCACTAAGTACAGATACAAAAAATTCACTTCCTAATGAGATTAATGCTGTATACTGGTCCAAATCCACTAATAATATTCCGCTAACAACCGAGTGGATATGAAGACAGCATCCCAAGGTTCTCTCAGACTGATCGTGTAGAAAACGGGTCCAGAGGATGCCTATTGTTGTCAAAACTTGGATTGTTGAAATTTACGGGCTCACTAAAATGCTCTTTGTCAAACTCATTTTGTCTAATACCGTCCTCTCGTTTCTGCAAGCTTTCAGCTTTCCTTCGTCTGCAACATAATGCACAGACATAATTTATTTATTTGTTTATTTATTTAGTTCATTGTTATTAAAAGTCGAGGTCATGGAGTTTTCATTTATACAACGGAGGTTATAGATTTATAACTAACCGCCTGAGTCAGCATGGGTTCGCCATGTAGAAAGACATGAAGTGTAACCATAAGTTAGCCATAAGTTTTACGAGGACAGGCCATTTAAACGTAATAAGAGTAATCATATTAAAACAGAATGGTAAAAGTTCTGGAAGCAAATGAACCATAATTCATACTAACGGGAATCAACGATGACGAGATGCCTGTTGACAAAATATATAAGACCCAGGCAGGCTTAATTATGTGTTTCCATTCACATATAATTCACAATTGAAATAACACTCCATTTGCTTTCAAACAACAGCATCCAAAATGCTATTTGGTTTCCTTGAATTGTTTTTCTAGAATGTATGGAAAATTTTGCCTCCTGCGTTCAACCTAGGTGAAATATTCTTAAGTCGGTTAACACTGAAACAAACAGCGTGAGCAAGAAACAGATTCTTCATTAAAACTCTGTTAGCAACGTCACTTGAAGACTTTAACACTTTCTGTATGCGTACCTTCTTTTAATGTAGATATGTGCTACTGCAGAGCATAGGACCACAAAACCAGCTATTCCGACCACAACACCGACGATAATTTTCCAATTATCCTGAAAAAGGGAGGACAGTTAGGTGCATGTCAGTAAATGTGACGTGAGCAGTTAGCTAAAGCAAAATTATCACACACGGTTTATAAAATGTTCTCAGTGGAATTTATACTGGTACAAGTTGAACAATAAACGACTAAGATCAATTAAATGTGTAAAATGACTTTCGATTTTCTCAACGAAATTTATAACCACTGAAAATATGAATTTAACAGAAAAACTCACTTTTATCTGTAAATTTAATTTATAAGCAATTGTCACGCCTAGAAGTAATTTACTAACTATGGTCAATTTAACAGTAGATGAGTCAATTTCAAACTCTTTCGTCACTAAAGGTACAAAGGCCCTACTTTACCATGTGACTTGTCAGAAATGTTAGGCAACTACTCTTTCTTACATTTACTATCACAATGGCGTCTGAAAAAGTTTCGCAAAGTTACACAGAGTGGACAAACAAGGGAGAAAACAAGGGAGGAGCTCATCGTTTGTGAACTTAGAAATTTACTGAAGAAAAGAGCTATCATGTGTGCCTCCGGTCAGGTGATGGGTAATTTTAATCATCAATAAAACTTGCCTCTTATAAACATTTTGACAAATCATATGATACAGCAGAGCTCCCCTACTGAAATTAATTCATTACAGTTTTATTTGGTGCCATCGCTTACGTTGCTACCAGTTGTTTCCTTCTTGGTTTTGTCTGGAACATTCAATCCGTGTTTCTTCAGAGAGTTTTCCGTTTGTTCCTCCGTAGGAGACACCAGATCCTCCACCGGATGCCCACCGTTGTGACTCACGGTGTACTCCACATCAGTCACCATGTTCCTGGTTGGAAAAGAGATGCAAATACAATCTTACATAAAGCAATGTTAGGCTGATACAACTCGGCAAACGAAAGAGGCATCAAACATGCAAAGCAGCAAAAACTATAAGAATGGCAAGCTCTAAAACCAAAATACTTGCCTATGTTTGAATGAAACTTACCCATTTTCATCTTTCTTCGCCTTTGTGTTTGTTATCTGAACATCCAGGTCATCTTTCTTGAGGCCTGGAAATATGTGATACGTCATCGATAAATGAGTACTGAATAATTATAAACTACAGATAGTATGAAGTAGAGTTAGCATAATTGGAATGTTGTTAAAAGCAAATATATCCTAGAATTCACACGACCATAAACTACCTATCGTCAAACCCCAAGCATACATATATACATACACACAAAATTTCATGGTAGCTTGTTCTCCGGACGTAGGTCGCAAGAACTGCTATTAACCTGCAGATGTCCGTGGAGTTCCCACGGGCTCTGCCTGATTTCGTCCAACAATAATGCTGGCCGCCGTCGTATAAGTGAAATATTATTGAGCACCACGTAAAAACACCAATCAAATAGATATATAAATAAATACCTACTTTGATTTATGTCACCCTACATAAAACCACTAGTATGGATAATAAAAGCAAAAGGGTCAACATGAACTTTTCATAATAATGCCGAACTGACTTGTAAGACACATTTTGAAATACATGATATAGTTCACAATAAATTAAATGTAAATGAAGTCAAATAAAAAAGTAATTACCAATTATTTACTTATAATTATACTCAAACTCAATAACTGTCTAGAAATGTGAAGACGTCAAAAATTATAATCTGAAAACTGAAATCTGAAAAAAAAATTCATTATCGCTCTAAATCGATGGTTTAGAAACCAACCATGTGGTAGGTACCAAGGACGGAAAAAGACAGCTAAATATTCCTACATGTATAATATTATCTATTGACAAAAAATTGGAGATATTCTGTATAAATTACCACAGCTATAAAATTTCAATGTATTAGTAATCAGTTCCATAAACAGTTTAACAACAACATTGGGACATCTGGTGAAGGAAACGATGTTCGGACGAGTTATAGTGGTAATTTAATCAGTTAAAGACTGTATTGAAACTCACTGACAAGTTTGAATGAATACTCCGAAATTCACCTCAACCAAATTCCAGTGCTTGTCATGTAAAATATCTGCGCCGTACCGGTGTGTTCTAAGGATTATCACGATATGTCACCCTTATTTATTCCTTATTCATTCACTTTTATACCATGGTGTTTTTGATAAACGTCCCCATGAATCAACTGGAATATCCCTTACTCTTGTACTACACAGTATATTTACCTGGATTGGCTGCCACGAAAGCGTCCTTCAGTGCTTCCTCAAGGGCCCCCTTGTCCTTGTCAGATAGGTTACCGGCCACCGTCAGGTTGTGAGATAAGCTTGGGGTACAGTTACACAGCCCGGCCCCAGTCTGGTTTTTCAGGTGTGAGTCTATGGTCTCTGGGGCCGGGGCCTCCACAAACAGGCCCTGAGGTTCCTCCCCGTTCACCGACACTGTGTACAGGACGGCAGTCACATAGCTACTGCTCAAAAAGGAAATGCATACAATGCGTCTTAGTGAAGGATCCTTTCCATCCTGAAAGTAATTCGAGTCCAATCTGGGAAGTCTGTTGTTCACTTGCGATGGCGTTTAGTGTTCAAATGATAACTTGTTACTCAGGTATTGCGAGTGAACAATTTTTAAATCAGGTTGGACAGGAGTTGTTATTGTGCGGGAAAAGCTAGCAGCTGTCGCATATTGCTCAATAATATGTTTTCAGCTATGTTTTGTGGTTGAGTCTAATTGTGGCGGTACTGAGACTACCAAACATATGTGAAAAAATGCTCCAACATACATAACCCCAGGGAAATCCCGATCCCATTTGAAATGGCTTATGGTAAGTCAAGCGCTGCTATTCACACCGCCGTTGCTTTTGCTATATTTATGCAGTAAGTGTTATTCCCTTTCTCAGTCTGATCAGACCCCTTTCTAAGTTCACTGCATAACATGACATATGCTTTAAGTTTAATTGATATCAAGCAATTTTCGCAGAAATGCCTCTTGACGAAAACTTGCAGGCTTATTGATCCTCTCACAAATGGTGCCAGCTCGGAAACAACAACACATTTACAGATTGGGAAAGACAAATTATTTCGAACGCAACACATATTTAAATATTAAAATAACATAAAATGGTACAAGCAAAATTTTAAACTTACCCATCTTTATCGACTAGTTTTAGAGAATTAGTTGCTGCTCGCTTTTGGCGTTTTGATTCAGGCTTAATGGCTACACCAAGATCGGTCTTGTTGAGGTCTACAAAGAATCAGCAAAAATAATACTTGATTTACCATACTTTCGGCTTAGTGATTGATGATTTTTTTCAGTTTGCAAATTTAAAGGCCAAGAAAACCTTAAAATGTTTAAAATCATGTTCAAATCATGTAAATCATGCTTTTAAAACATCGGATTTTACAGCGGTTTGTTGGGACTCGGTGGCCATCAATAATATCACATCCAGTCGTTTTGAAATAGTTCGTTTCAAGGTGCATGCGGCAAATGTATTCCTACGTCTCTTTGCATATAGTGTGTAACATAGTTTGTATGCAGAAATCTAGTTCCATCAAACACGTGACGTCATTGGTCACAACAGATGTTTCAAATGTATTTTACTAGGTTAAACCATTATAAAATATAACTACAATCTTTTTCGTGGAGAGTGGTTCATAGTCATTTCTGTGCCTTAAAAAAATATAAAAATGATTTCGATGTGATTATACAGATGCGGAGAATTACCGGAGACAAATAAAACACAAGTTACCAGGGTTGTGTTGAAGCCAGCTTAATACAACAGCCTGGTGTAGTTTATCCTCTGTAAGTTCCGATCTTTTTCCTTTGACATACATTCTTCGTAGCTTCCTTGACGTGCCCCTGGACATTTGCAATGTCTTTAGCTGAAGTAAAAATCTCAGGTGGGCTGCAGTGAGCTCAGCAGAGTTGTCGTTCTTTGCAATAGCACTGTCCATGCTAACGGTATAGTCAACTCTAACCAGGCCAACCCTTCAAAGATTAAACCAGACTATAAATATCATTTATGAAGTGTGTGGTATAACCCTACCAAGGTTTGATCTCTAGTCTCCCATGTTCGAGGCGTGCGTTCTAACCACTGGGCCACCGAAGCGGTCATTAGCAGGATGACTGTGTAGTATCAACATATACACCAAAAATAATGAAATTCACTGTCAAATGAAAGTTTATAAACAAGCGATGACACTAGTCATAAACATTAGTTGCATGGGAGAATTTTGTCGCCATTATTAGATGGAAGAGACCCGAGCGTATAGGAGCAACGTGGTGGATTCAGTGAAATGATTATTAGATATATCTTTGTAAGTTGATCGGTACATTGCCGTTTGTGTTTACGTTAATTTTCTTTTCTCAGTTTTCATTAGTTTGAATAGAGACAGTCTACTGTTGATAAATAACTATTACATTCATCTGGGTGTAGATTTAGTGCAGTCTTACCAGTCTTCGTCCACATAACTTCTGTCCTCTGTTGCATTTATAACCACTGATCCTGAAACAGAAGAAACAATGTGACCCAATGTGAAAAACATTACATTTAAGTGTTATATATGCGTTACCCCCAATTGCACTATGTTTCAACCCTGTTACAGTTACAAAATCGATGCTATTAGTTGCTAAATCGCTGAGACAACCCAATGTTATCAGAAAGTCATCACATTTCAGATCTAAACTTTTCTGCTTATATACGCTGACCTCAGATTTCAACCCATAAAGTCAAAATTTAAAAATCAATTATAAACCCATAGTTCACGATGTAAAATGCTAACACATACGTCTTTATACGTAAGACACGAATCCCTGGTTTCACCTCACAGAATTACAGAGATAACCAGACAAGTTTTTGAAATTTTGACATTTTATATTATTATATTGCTTTAATAATTTTCAATACTTTACTTTAAGATACATGAAACATTTGGTTATTAATTCTCAATATGCAGTTTAGAATGTGTCCTAACATATAACACAGCACAAATAGCTTCTTCGCTTTCGTCTTGGGACGTAAAAATGGATTCAAACTACAGTTTTCTTCAGGCCCTAGCGGTTGATGGAGAAATGAAGAAGTCAGCAATCATGATTGGTTGTATCTATCAAACAGCTCTAGGGGAAGTGGGAAGGGGTGTGTTAAGCTGATCCAGCTTTCCCAGTAAGTTTAACGATGACGTCATTTCAGAAAATTTCTGGCCAATGATGGAAACTATGTGTGGGTATTAATTTTTTGGTATCACTTATCTTCATTTTCTGTATAACTACAACTTTCGTTTTCGAGTTCCTTTTCATGTATCCTTCCTTAAATCTAAACTGGCTTTGTTGGATCTGTCCCAGATTGTCCTTACCATTAAGAACCGACATCCAGGCTAAGCTCAGTATTGGCTTGACCACGTCCAGAGTGGCATTCGCAGAAGAGACAATGTACAATGTGTCAACTGGGATAGCGGATGCTGTCCACATTTCAAACCTTCTGTCAGACTGGGTGAGATATTGTTGAAGTACTTCTTGACTTGGTTGTACATCCCTCCAACTCTGCAGCTCCTCATTGTCCATGCTAACGGTATATGAAATCCGCGTGAGACGGACACTGTACAAAAATATAAATAACACCTGAAGATACTATAACGGACAATGAGTACCGAGAATTAACTGATTTACTGGGGCTTAACATGAATGTAATGAAGAGTATTTAACTTCCATGACGGGGTCCCAATCACAGAGGAGGTCAGGAGAATCTTTGATTGAGCCAGTAGTTTTTATCCCCACCGACTGATTGACAAACATCTTGTGTGAAGAGAATCAATAATGAAACATACTGCACTACCATGCCAATTTCTAAAACAGAAGGAAAGTAACTCCGAATACTGAAGACATAGTTATCAATCTATATTTCGGCTATTATGTTTGTGGTTACATCAGGAAATATAGGCTGTTATCTATGACTTCAGTATTCGGGGTTACTTAGCTATTATTTCATGCAAACTTTATCTGTTGAGCCGCTTCAATCAAGTCGAAGCATGAACTTGTTATGACAGCCAAAAGATATCAAAAGTTTCTGGCCGTTGTTACGAGTTCTTAAAAGTTTTGTTGTTTTGAGTAAGCAGAGTATGATACTGCAACATAGATCAACATCATAAGTAAATCTCCATTAAAATATCAAATCATAGAAAATAGAGCCCTTGAGCTAGGCGCTAAACATACCCATTGTCCGTGACATACGCCTGGCCGTGCACGATTGATACCGATGTAACACACGATGAGCATGATGCTGAAAAAGGTGATAAACACCAGTGTGTTTAATATACACATAAAAACAGCTATTTTAAATAGTGAACATTAGTTAAAAGACTACATTCTTAAAAAAACCTGCAGAACAAAAACTACATAAGAACAAAACAGGCGGAATTTCATAAAAGCTGCAACACCGCTCCTATAGGACTGCTTGTGGTATTGCACTAAGGCTCCTCAATAAATGAATCGCCGGCGTTAAAAAGATAGAAGGCCCAATCTGAAAAGATAAAAAAGTTAACCTGACCACCGAACTGACCGATATACAGAACCGGAGACTTGAAGATCTGCTTCATGGTCGAAGGTAAAATGTTTCTATTGTTGTATTATCTTTAAATGCTTTTAAACATTGTTTTGTATAAAAGAAAATTCTTCAAATTTAACTGATAGTTCTTACTAAAATCAATATTATTTAGATTACGACAAAGCCCTGGTTATGTGTGCGTGATGGGGAAGTGGAGTTGGAATCACTTTGTCGTTTGAAGTCCTTTCAACCACACCACAAAGAGAAAAAAATGAGGAAATTTTTAAATTAATTTTTCAAGTGCCCTGTGTTTTTATTCTAAGATAACACACGAATCAATGTGTTTGCTGCCTCAATAACTGCGACGTTAGGTCAGAAATGTCTCTATTGGTGGTCGTACATGTTCTGTTGTCCACGAACGCTCTGGCTATCGCGGCCTCAATCATCGTCTTGTCGGTTTTCCTCAGTTCCATGGTCACAGTCAGAGAGTAGATGACTTCCAGTCTGTAGACATCTCCAAGGTACATCCGCCACTGTTGTTGTGGTGACTGCGCAGTGATAAGAGAGCCTAAACTATTGGTGATCAGCCCAGGATCCAGGATGGTGTCATTCCCGCGAACTGTGTACAAGACTTTCGTCACAGGTACTCTGGAAATATAAGAGGCAACAACTATTAGTTTCAGTGCTAATAGTTAAAATTACAAATTAGAAATACAAGGTGCTTTACTGGCCATTACTGTTGGAACACAATGGACATGCTGGGATGGTTCATATGTCATTGTTATAGGTACAGTTTAGAAATACTGGGATGGTCCATGTGTCATTGTTATAGAAATACTGGGATCGTTCATCTGTAATTGTTATAGAAATACTGGGATGGTTCATGTGTCATTGTTACAGAAGTACTGGAATGGTGCATCTGTCATTGTTATAGGTACAGTTTAGAAATACTGGGATGGTCCATTTGTCAATGTTATAGAAATACTGGGATCGTTCATCTGTCAATGTTATAGAAATACTGGGATCGTTCATCTGTCAATGTTATAGAAATACTGGGATCGTTCATCTGTGATTGTTATAGGTACAGTTTAGAAGCACTGGGAGGATTCATATGTGATTGTTATAGAAATACTGGGGCGGTTCACTTGTCATGGTGATAGAAATACTGGGATGGTTCATCTGTCATTGTTATAGGTACGTTTTGAAAACAGCAGAGTGGTTCAGCCGCCAGTTTTAGATACACTGTAAAAAAAATCCACTGTGTAAATACACACCCGATGCCCATCAAATATTTTAATAATAGCAAAATCCAATTCAACCTTAATAGCCGGTGTTGAAGTTAAAATACAGAAAAAAAGTATTCTTTACCAACCTTAATAGCTTCTAGGTAGAAACAGGTGGCCATGGAAATAAGTCAAATTTTGTCTTTTGGAAGTACTCTTTATTGACATTGATAAAAAAGATAATAAGTCTTTCATTCTTTGCTCACTAATCTTTGGACTTAATGAAGTCCAGCTGTGAATAAACATGATGCTTACCCGAATGATCCAGAGTATCTTTCCATTTTCAAAATATCCACGCTCACGTCAACTGTAAGTCAACAGCAAAACAAAAAAAGAAAAAAACGTTTTTTACTTCTTATTTATTTATTTGATTGGTATTTTACGCCACACTCAAGAATATCTCCCTTATAAGGCGGCCATCATTATAGCGGGAGGAAACCGGAGTTGTTGCAGATTAACAACAGACCATAATTGTATTAGTATCAGTGGAGATATTGTTTTTTTTCTATCAAATGTATAGGTAACGGTAATCATCAGCTGTAGTACTCAACAATATCAATGTTATATTGATTTAATGTAATGTTTAAACTTTTATTTTACGTCTAGTTAAGGGATATACTTTCTTTTATCTGACAGAGTGACATTTTCCCTATACCAAAACTAGGTCGAGAAGGCATTTTTGACAACTCATAGTTGTATAGCATGCTCCAGACCAACACTTTCACAAGGTTTCTGCATGTGATGTTTTATTCCGTAATAAATTATATTCCGTAATAATTATTTATGGTAATATATTTTCGATCATCAAATTTTGTGTGATTAACAAGGACATCGCTTAAACGCTAACATGCACCATCTTATACATTCACAAAACACTTACCAAAATGTGCCATTGTGTAAATTTCGGAGAGACTTTTGCTGATTTCGATAGAGTCCAGGTAGATGGGAAGTCCTCTCAAATCCACCGAGAAGAGGAAACTATATTCATGTATGAGGGAAATGTCGCCAGTATAGGCCTGGGCACCGAGGGTAGAGTTTACATCACGGGCGATGTCCTGGGCCGAGGGAGCGGGGATCGTTAGCGGGTCTCTGGGTCTCTCCCCGAGGGTCATGAAGTAGGTCACCTGGGTCAAGGTCATCCTGAATCAGCAAATCAATGGGAGTTATTTACATCGTGGCACTGTAGCAGTCTATGTATGGTTATTGCTGACATGAATGACCAATAACAGGGTCTTGACGTGAAATTTTGTTCTTTTAAATTTGGACCTTCTCGGCTTTTTGCGCACACTGATGACATGGAAATAACGCTCAGAATTCCGTTTTTATAAATCTACGAAATTCGTTAAATGGTATAAAAAAATCTTCTGATGTTTCGCCAAAATCGTGTGGTATGCATCATTTAGACATTTGTTTCCGGGGTACCTGCTTAACTCAAAGCGCATTTAGGGCTGCATTAATCCAACCCTCGCAAGTTTGTCTTCAGTTTTCTCTTCAGTTTGGTCACGAGGTTTGTCAGATACATTGTACCTGGCTAAAGGCCTTCATTTACTTCGGCCACTCCAACTATCTTCACCCATAAACCTGACAGCCATTTGTAAAAGTTAAAAATCCTGGAGTGCTAATGAGTGCTAACCAATCAGATAAATGAATCAATATTTAAGACAAATCATGTCTTGGGTCCTCAGCCCAGGAAGTGTATTTTCTGCGACCCGTCCATTGTCTTATCACGGTAGCTTTGTCTCACCCATTCACAGCAACAGCTTCCTTTCGATCAGTCACCTCTGGCTTGAACAGTTCTTCCGGCCCTGTCAGCATACAAAGTCATCTTGTGTATCTCGTGTACGAGATATATCACCATGATTATAAAGAATACATCATTTCACCGAGAAATACTATCTTTATATCTGCAATATATGCAGCTGACATCAACAATGTTCACGAGGCGTCAGCTGTCGTCTGCTCATTGGTGTGATTCCAAGCAAATAAATTTCAAATCGTGTGCAACGTTCAAACAATGTCCCAGGTTGCATGGACCTCCGATCGGCTCGTTTTGGAATTTTGTTTGTTTGTGAATATACAGTCTCATCAGGATATTTAACATCAAAACATCAGCCCGTAATTTTGTTCTGCCAAATATTACTCCCAAACCAACGTTAGAACAGGTTCCGTTTAGACATCTTATGCAGTTGCCGTAGCAGTGTGTCATGACATTCGAGTCACACCTGTTCCTTACCTTTTAATCTGACGATTTATCGTAAGCACAACGCCGGTCGGTTACTTCCAAGGCCACGTGGCCCCGAATGCTTTGGTAATGCTCAAGGTGACTGGTTGTACAGCCAGCCTAGATATTTTTGACATCGGCAGGTAGCTGCATCAAGTTTTCCCATTGAGCGTGCTCTGACGTTGGTTTAGGGCCATTTCTGGTAAATGTTTTGCCAAGCCTAACGTTTAAGCAAGCTCAGGCTGGATAAACATCGGACCTTTACAGTGTAGTCAAAGATACCACTACAACAATATCGCAACATCGCGCCTTATGGCTGTGTCAAAACTCACAATAAAGACCTAATCAAGACAGCATCTGAAACACGGTTAAGCGATACATACTGCCTGTTCGCAAAATATGTGCCCAGTTAAATTAACCCATAAACCAGACTGCCATCGTATACGTGAAACATTCTCGAGTATCACGTCAAACATTGATAAAAAATATGCATAAATCAACCTCAAGGAGTTCAAACCCATTCCAAATTATCTCCATCTTTACAACCAAAGGCACAATCCTCTGCATTTCTGCAGAAATCTCTTAATAGGAAAGAATCGTTTAAGAAGATTTCCTGATCCGGATCACAGCCAAAATTTAAAGGAAAAGGATCATAAACCAAATATATGTATGCATCGGTGAAAGTATTCCATATGAAGTTTTAAAAAGCATGCCTCGTAAGCATTCTAGATTAAAAGTTGATTTATAGGGTTAGGAAAGTATGTTACAGCAAAATGGCTGATTAGCTTGTTTCCATATCTCTTCAGAAAAAAATCAGGTTAAATAATTTGTTGTATTTTCTTTTAATAGATTGCTCCGTAGCCCAGAGCCAATATGTGCACAATATTTTTCCCAAATCCATATCCCCCCAACAACTAACTGTTTCTGGAAATTTACCGACATACACACAAACAGACAAACTTACAGACGAAAAAGCCCCCAACAATGACATAACCTCTTCCGGCGGAGGTACCATTTACCTGCTGTATGGCTGTACTTGCCGATCCATGCCACGAGAAGGGCAGTGGTTAGCTCACGCAACAGGAGCCGTCCAGGCCGTCCCCGGAAGTACACGCTATACTGTAAACTGTAATCCCTGTAAGAGGATTGGACGACTGTGTCCAGTACACGGTACATCGATGTTGATTCGAATGTGGTGTCCAAAGCTTCTTGAACCTCCCTCATGTCCAGCTGTGTGAATTCCGCTGAGTTCACGACCTCTCCATTTACCCGTACAAAGCATACGTGACGCCACACTGAGACTCTGGAAGCATACAGAGAAACATTCAAATTTAATGCGCAGATCTTGAGTCTCGGAGCGGATGACGCGTAATTTTCTTTTTTTTAGCCTCACATGTCTACAACATTGGTTTTCTGTTATCCTGATTCACATGCTGGCTTTAAAATTCTGTCTCTCTGTGACTCTCAGACATTTAGGAAGAGGTAGCATGTTCGAATCCAGTTCTTAATTGCAGCCCTAGGTGCGGCTGGAAGTCGGTTTGTTGGTACTTAACGAAGGCCAGTGATTTACTCCGGGCTTTTCGATATCCTCTCCCCATTTACCTTCCATTATATAAGTGGGAAATTTTAAAGTATTAATACATGGAGAATTTCCCGTACTGATCTATATCTCAAGAGACATTCACTTATCTCACAGACAAAAATGGTGCACTGTCCTTATTATGTTACTTAATGCAATGCTTTATCGAGATGAAAAATTTGATTGAAGTAAACTGTCAAGAGGTTGAACAGCTGATGTGTGACTGGATGCCATTTGTCGCACCAGCTGTCGTCTCTAAGTGTCACGAACCCTGTCTTTAAACATCGTTTTATATTTTTTTTATTTGCCAGTGTCTGACCTACATTTTTCCCACTGTGTATGTTATAGCCTGCACTGTAATTCACTCGAGCGTTCTCGAGTCTTCGGTGTTTAGTGAGTTTAGTGTCATTGTACATAGGTTATACCTTCTGGAAATATGCATCCTTTTTGTAAACATGATTACCATCAAACCATCCAGAATTTTCTTTTATGCTCATAAATATGAGCGACGGAGTTTACTCAAGTCCACTTGTGAGCAGCCATTTACTCATGTCCATTTGACGGCAGTCATATTTACTCTCACTCAATGTGAAAAATTTGGCTGAATTTGGAGATATCGGCTTTCACGCTATTTGACATTTGTACAACATTTTCTGTATAGAGCACTTTCTGAGCTTGTGTTTCGACACTTGATATATTTTGGAGCCTGTATCGCTCATTGTCTCTTGTGCAACATCCCAGTTTATCCTGAAAATGACTTCGTGTATGTATTTCCGAGGAGTGAGATATGCATCGACAGCTCGGCATCATGGACGCTACTGTCAACCCATCCACCCTGAAAAGTTACACCTTCTTAAGCGGTTGGGGAATAAACCATCGTCAGCCACTACAGCTTGTCACTTGTTTGCCAGTTTTTTTTTCATCTTTACTCTCCGATAGTGGTAACCTTATGCTTTGATTTAGATGACCTCATGCCCCCTCCCCCTACTCCCACTCGTACTGAAGGCCAGTTGTCTCCCACCAATATTGTCTGCATATCTGTTCGTCACACGTTAGAATGTTCGTCAATAACTTGCCAAAGGTCAGGGGTTTACATCGGGCATTCCAGTTTCCTCCACCCATAATAATTACCACCACCATGTAAGTTGTTGATGTGAATGGTGTTGCAGAACATTAAGCTAAATAAATTCCAAATCAGAGATTGCTACTAAAAGTCCCACTGCACCTCGTAACCTGCCAAAAGTGTTGGCATTAACTTACTGTTAACATTAACTTACCGATCACCTGCCTTGCCATAATCCTGAGACACAAATGACATTCAGTTCCTTAACTTCCTTCATCGTTCGACTGCCTTAGCTAAACTTTTGTGAAACGATTTTCATACCGTCATGTAAGAGTAACATGTCTGACACGTCATATGGTACAGTGAGACATTTTTACGTGTAGGAATCAAAGAGTTCACACTCGAAACTCCCCAGTTCATGTACGGCAAGTTTAGTCAAGATCAGACGTCACTATCATGAAATTATTCTCTTTGTAACAAAAATGAAGAGTGCAATGGTGTAAAATGCACCCCTTGAAGCTATCCACATTTACATATATGTGTCATATGATAGAATAAAGACTTACTTGTGTTCATCTAGGAAACGCTCGTACCCTTGAAATTCTATGTCAGTATCTGTTGAAGCAATGCCTGCAATGTGAAGTTATAGCCTATATACATACATTCGTTAACCAAAACTTAATGTAGGACATTCGTGTTGCAAATGTCGGTATTATCACTCTCTCATCCCCATGATGTCAGAAATCCGGATGTCAGAAATACCATCCCCAACATTTTCCAAAAACAAAAGAAGGAAAACTTAAGAAAACTCTGAAAGAAATGACAGGATGTCAGGTTGCTTAGTTTGGCTTTGTATAGATTGATTTATGGACAATTAGTGGGCACTGTTAGTACTACTGGTACATCCGCGTGCCAACAGTCACCGCCCTCATCCACTCGCCTTGTGCCCTGCAGCACGGTGTTCAGACCCTGTAGCCAGGGGCGAATGGGCGAGGCCGGTCGCCGTTCGCGCGCGGATATACCAATAGTGCAAGCAATGCCAATAAAAATAGTTAATTATTATTAAGAAAGTGAACATATAGTCAGTCACTTAAGCTGAATTAATTAATAAAGTAGTATTCGAGAAATGTTTTAAAATATTAAAAAAATTCTACACCGCTTATCAACAAAATAAATAGCAAACAATCGTCACCTAGCTACTTTGATGATGCCATTTTACCATGTTATAGCTATCTAGAGTGACATTACAAAACCTAGGAGCTCTTCTCTACCATCATTATTAAACAATGTGACAATCAAAAATTTCAAACAAAAACGCATGGTATCCAATCAAAGAGTATCAGTTCTGTTCCATATTCTCGCATTGTGGCGAGAAGGTCCTAATCGTCTAATTGAAGTAATGCACACTTCAGTGTTAGGCCTCTGTGCTGGTCTCCTCAAAGCCTACCACCAGTGTTACTTACCATGAGTCTTCGTCCAAACAGCCTTCAAAGTGCCGAGAAACATGTCTTGAAAGGTAAGCATGATCCTTTTATCCAGGAAGATGCTCAAAGCATAGGACACTCGTCGTTCGTTCGTCACTTTCACCAGTTTATAAGACTGGCCGAATAGACTGGAGATTTTAAGGTGTTGTTGGAAGGTCTCGACATCTGGACCTCGAGTGGTATCACTTCGCACAATGTCAGATTCATACGTGACAGAGTAGGAGAGTTTCCACACATAGCGCCTAAGACACGAAAAGAGGATTTCATACTGTTAAGGAGTAATGTGTTATGACAAAAGAGACATATCTCTCTGGTATTAAGCTAGAACAATTGGAGCGAACATATTAAGGAATCTACTTTCTTAAAGGCTTATAAAAACTCACACCAAAATCAGATTCTGCGAGATTCGTCGGCACTGGGAGCTTCCATAAAGGCACACTTATTACTGGTAAATAATTATTGAATTTCATAAATTCGTAGGAAACTTTGACCCGGATAATCCGGAAAGGAACTCAAGCACCAGTAATCAGTAACTAAAATTATGAAACCAAACGAACCATAAAACGTTTCAGAGTAACATGGATGGGGTCTTTAGGAGGAAGTTCATCCTATGTGTAGTGATGATGCCCCGGTAAAACATAGTCTTGCAGAAAGAACAGCCAGATATTGAAGTAGAAAATGTCTAGTAATGCCACGATTTTGTGCCAGATGAAATTATTTCACCAGGGCTTTCCGTCAGATTTCTGATAAATTAAAAACAGCAATTTCCTGGGAAATTTGAAATCCATAACATCTGAACGAAACAGACGTACCCCTGGACAAAAACCTCATGCAACAGTGATTATATGATTATTGTAGTTTGGAGACAATAGTAATTACCTGGCTGAATAAATCTTCTCCTGTCCAATAATTTCAACTTCGACAGACTTATTTGTCACATCTGAAATGAAAAAAAAAAAAAGAAAAAAAAGCTGCAATTAATCAAGTTTCAAGATCAAGTTCGAAAGTGCTGGTATGCAAAAGCTTTTCAATGCTGAATTTGATTGTTAGTTGCATAACAACATGATTTTAACCAAACCAATGACTTGGGTGATAGAATTACGGGGAGGTTGAGATCGTTTTTACACGTGTACACATCTTGTACTGTTTGTACTTGTGACCTAATGACCCAATGATGGCTCTGTTTTCGCTTTTTGAGGCTTACTCTCCAGCCCGTTGTTCTGTCAAATGTCGACCATTCGTTTAAGAAACCATTGCTTTAAAGCCATATACGAAAAAAAAAGAAACAGCAGACAGCAGGCTACGCTATAATCACACAGTGTGCAAGAGAATCACATCATAACGCATACAACACCGCTAATTTGCAATGGCAGCAAAATCCTGCGTAAGGTTTACGTTGCCTTTCACGCAGGACCCTCGTCAAGTCAACAGTGCCTGTCAAAAGATGAGATGTCAAACATTTCACCGACCAATCTACCAATGAAGAGACATACCAAGCAACTTTTCTGTTGCAACTAAATCACTTGATATCAAAGGATACTCTCAGAATTATTACCTTATGATTGTTTACCGCGATTTGTTTAACGAAATCAAAGACTTACTCTTCCAAGCCGACACAATCCCTGATGCAATGCTGTCGTAAGATTCCACGGCTATTTTCTGTTCACAGTGAACCGCAAACAGGTGTCTGTAGATTGTGTAGGACAAGGTGTCCCCTGTGTACAAGGAGTCCACATACTTCTCCCTGGTGTCGTTACGCGTGACATTCAAACTTTCGTATAGTGACGAGTTGGTGATGTCTGTCTCCACAACTGCACTGGTTACCTTCCCTTTGTACTTCACCAAATACAGAACTCTCCACAAGGACAAGCTGTCCAAATGAAGTTAAGGGAATTTTAGATTACTGCAAGGTGTTCACAGTTACACAGCCAATATCCAGATGACCATTACAGATGATTGAGTGTATAGATAATGTTGTTTGGATTCGTGATAAACTGCCAAAAGATGATATTAATATAAGATTAGAGAATATTAATCTTATAAGCATAGAGTGAAAGAAGTTTGACGTCTCTCATTCGTATGCCTATTTCTGTTTATGACATTTGTGACTTTAGCCATTAAATATTTTGTTTGCAACACCAATATTATATTGGTATCTCCATCAAAATATACCTTTTATGATTTTCTACAGCTGTCAATTCCTCTTGGGAAGTTATGGTGACAGAGACGTCACTCCTTGACACTGAAATAAAGAACATTGGAGCTTATTTTCTGTTTATTGTTAGACAGGACTATCAATCCTTGATCTTACTTAAAACAACTTTACTGACTCACAAAATACTACCCGGATGTACGTTAGTTAACAGTTAAACGGAGGAAAGGCTTATTTAGTCATTTGACACTCGAAAACCACCATCAACTGAAGGCCATTGACGATGCTAAGTTTGGTTAAATAATTAATTCTGTACCGTTCTTCGACAACATCCATGCTTCTTCTAACTGTGACTGAATGATCATTCTGTCTGCCTGAAGCAAAGGTTGTGTCAGTGTTAGCTGGAAGTGCTGTTCATATGCTACAAGTGTAGTAACATCGGTCACTACGCTATAGCGGGCTGTTCTCAGGTCAGTCTGGAGTTTCGCCTGGATGTCAGTGGTGTTTAGCTGTGGAAGACGAGTCGATGACTGTATGGTTCCATTGCTTTTCAGTATGTACACCAACTTGGCCACATCACCACTGCAGGGGAGGAAAAGTTTTGAAGAAGAATTACAGCATGCAAAATTCGACATGTCTTTAAACTGAATTTACATGTATTACATCATCACCCGAAAAGCGTAACACAAAAAGAAAAAGGTTGGGGGATTGTATGGAATACAAAAACAAAACATTGTTTTACTTCTAGAATATATGCTCACAACAAATCGGGTCCAGAAAAGATTTGTATCATTCTCCGTTTTTTTTAAGGCAAGATCGGTGTTAAGTTAGTTGAGCATTAATATGTCTGGTCGTTTCTCAGTTTACGTCTAGATCTCTTCACAGATCATAGATTACTGTGATATTGTACCTTACGAACCCGTTTAATTCAATATTATTCTGAAATATCAGACTAGTTTAAAGATTTATATAAGGAAATTTATGAATGAATAGTAAACATGTCTTTCATGTAAGTATGAGAAATGTGGGTTTATACAGATATGGAATATTTTAATGTGCTTTATCTGTTGGTATCCCCTAATGTGTACTGTGTATTGGTACACCTTGAAGAGTTTATATGATACAGCATATGACATTCCGATCAGCAAAAGCTCACCCTTTAACACTGATGAAATCCTCTTGGCGTATTATCTCAACATCTAAGACAAAGTCTTTGTAAAATTCTGAAAAGTCAAAACATATGCTCATATACATGTCAAAACATATATCAGCTGTATTTTATAACTAACGAAAACGTTTTATTTTTAGTCTTACTAAACGCTATATTCAAGAGTTGTTCACCTATCACACGGCAGCCATAATATTACAGATGGCGGAAACCGGAGTGCAGAGATCACACGAACGACTTTTGGTAACAAACAGAAAGGGCTGTTTGCCCCTCGAGTTTTGATATACCAATATTATGGTCATGTACATGGCGAATACATTCATTATATGTTGTGAATTTCGTCATTATCTTAATTTAGCAATTCATATCCTAGTTCCTCAAGGATATTCCACTATGTATTTGTATTTGAAACTGTTTTCAAATAACGGAAACAGCATATCAATTTTATTCACACCTATGAATAGAACACTCCAAATTTCTGTTTTTCTGGTGCAAAGACAGAATGGCCTTTGTCGAACAACTATCCAATTTGCACAGCTTAATAAAGTAGAAACTAAATTGGCACCCAAGTTTTTCTTTTATTTTTTATTAGTTGTAGACGAACTTTGCCTTGTATGAACATTTTTGTCTGAACTTTTTTCTATTCAGATTTTAACAATTGCATTTTTCGGATATACTTCAAAATATTCTCACAGAGTAGTGCACCGTCGAAATTATTTAGGAAGTCACTTCTTAGTCAGGTTATTCTATGACAAAATCAGAACTATTCAGGAAGATCTTGATCCAACAACATATCGCTAAATGCAACAACATTGCAATGGAAGATCTTTACCTTGATATACTAATTCCCATGTAGCTACGAGAACACGGCGAATGCGTACAATGTCCTCGGTGTAAACATGTATATTCAGGAACACTGGAATCATGACATCATAGCGATGGAGAACTACTGATCTGTCCACACTGATGACGTCATACGATCCCCTAGCTCCTGTGACATTCATCTCAGCTAGTTTCGCTACAACTTTTGTGGCATTTATTGGGCTACAAACTGAGCTGTCCAAGTACGTAGTGTCGTTCCTTATGAACACTACCAACTTCCAGAGAGATTTCCTGAAAAAAAATGACAGCGCCATTTTGTAAAAAATTATCAGTTTTTGTGTATGGTTAGCACTTTCTTTATCAGCAACCGTGGACGAAGAAGGTAGAATGGTTTTGCAAAAATGAAACCAAGTTTCAAGAAACATCACACGGACATGCATGTACCCCTCATCCAATCACAACATTTGTGCAACGGCCACGTGGAACAAAGTTACACGAAAATGACGTCCAACCCATAATGCACGTAGGCAAACCTGATGGGTAACTCGTGAAACTGCTTCCCGTCTGTATCAAAGCCGTGATTTCATTTGTTCTTTCCTTTATTACATCACAATTACCGGTGTATCTGTGCTCACAGAACATATATGAAGTACACACGCAATGCAAAGTCACAGAAGAAAACGATGCCTTCTACTCTCATTTGGACCTTCTTTGTAGATCGTCCTCGAGTCTCCCCTTGGGGTAAATGACGTATACAACAAGAACATATATCACAGCACATCGTGTGTTGTTTTCGGTGACATCACTCTGGTAATATGGAGAAATATATATACATACCCATGCTTGTCAACAAATTCCTCTTGATTTGTTATTGTCACACTGTGTTCCTCTGCAAATATAATTGTTATCAATAATTTGCATTATACATTCAACTAAAGCAGCAGTGAGAGTGTCTCTTATCACATTTAAGTCATATCTAATGAGGCATTTTCAGGATACTTAGTTTTCACGAGATTATTTGTTAGATTGATAGTTCGTCAACGTAATACGGAGGAATTTTTCACTGAGGCCTGAAGATGTTATGTTGATTATGATTCCTGTTAAAAAGGCCATGAAAATAAAGGCATTTTTTTCTAAACACACACCTATATAAATAGACGATGACCATACGGCTTCGACTGCTTCCTCAAAGTGTATGAAATCAGTGACTTTGACCTCTCGTGACACGTAAAGTGGAAAGTGCCACCTGTACTCCACCAGCACGTCTGACGTCACTTCCTCCGCTTGATAGACGTCACCAGAGATTGACGTCATAGCACTAAATATCTGTTGCAGCATAGTATCATTGATAACATGGATGGTCTCGCGGTCAACTAACGTCTGGTCAACCAAAATGACATATTCTAGGCGCCAAACTGTAATCCTGTTTAGTATAGAAAATATTTAGCAAATATACATCTTGGTAAAGTACACTTCTCACAATGTACCAAATAATGCACAGTATTAAGATCTATTCTTCAATATATCGGCTATCTGCGGAGTCGAAAATGGGAGACCTATTCAAGCGCAATGGCGACTCAAGTCCAAGCAGAAGTGACAGGTGTTCTCTTATAATCGGCTACGTAAGTACTATGCCACCAATTTGCTAACAAATCGTAGCTGGCTTCCTCTGGCTGAGAAAGTCTGCCAGCAACCTGATGACGACAGCGTGATTCCCCCGAGCTCTAGCGGGTTTCTTTTCACCATAATATTCTTGAGCACAGCGTAAAACACCAGTCAAATAAATAACTAGGAAATAATTGTAAACAAATATGTCAGTGAATACATACCATAGTTGCACATGTATTATGTGTTTACCTACATGTACGTTCCATTTATGCAGATGTGCTTACCATTTCTCATCTTTCAATACAAGGTACGATTGTTGCCTACTGAAATTGACATCCAAACAGCCACACGTGAACCACTCTGAAAAATGTTAATAATTACAAGGATTATGTAAACTACACGCAAAGAGAACAGCGTCCATTGGAAAAAACCTGACTGAATGTACAGAGCTGCCTAATAGTCGCAGCTAAAAACTACTAAGTTTCCTGATGTAGCTCTTTGATGACATATTAGATGACGAACACATAGCGTGTCAGTTTTGTTCCCATAGAACTAACAATGTAATTGTAAAAAATGTTCTCCATGTACTTCGTTGAACTACGCTATCTCACAAAGGCTACATTTTTATACAGTAAATCTGAACGAAAGTTGGTCAACACAGTTTCTTGGCAAAACGTAAGCCGACGTCACGCACCCGTTCTCATCTGGGTCGGTTATTACTCTTGAAAAAGTCTTTGTGTTTGGGTTTTTTTTTACTGTACCTTCATAAACTGACTGCCAATAGGACTTGATAGCAGACGACACTGTGTTGATGTCAAATAACCCCACTTCCGTTCTCAGGAAGATGGCTTGTGTAAACATGGACCTGATCACGGATTGTTCCTCCACCGTTACGGTCTGGTAAGACTGGCCCGTTGGTCGAAGGATAGTCGAGACATGCTGAGTTAGTAGGGTCTGGTTGATATCTACGGATGTCAAGGATTCCACCAGGGTTTTGTTCACGTGTAGGTAATACACAAGCTTCCAATACGAAACGCTATGGTAAGTAAATAACGGAAAATACAGTAGATTTTTGATGCAACGTTTAAAGTTAGTAGAAAAGAATAAACCATGTGCATGTAATAGCAATGCATTTTTTGAAAGGAATAATCCGCAGGTAAATTTGTTACGACATTTTGCTTTACAAATATCAATGTAATGTTGAGGTAAGAAGTCATATTCTGTGCATGAAGGAAAAACTTTGATGATAAACGCCATAAAGGGGGTGCAGGAATAAGCCGATGTAGTTTCAGAAGCATACATGGACAAGGTATCAAAACAAATGGTTTCCAAAGAGTAGTGATAATGAATTAAAGCAAACTGGAGTGAGTAGATTTCTCCAATTAAGTATCATTTTAGTCCATTGCGTAACATAATACACGTATTTTAGTTTCCTTCAAGAGGTTAAGACACAGTAGACCTACCCTTTGGCGTCCACCACTTCTTCCTGGTTGACAATGTCCACACGCACACAACTGCAGTTCTTGTAATCTGGTGAAAGTCACACCATGTAAACACGATGAATTATGCTTAGAAAAAGAAGCCTGATTTTTTTTTGGATTTATATGGGTGGTGTTTAATGTCTTCCTCAAGAATTGTTCGTTTACGTCACTGTGGTCAGGTTAATGACTTTCCTGAGTAAACCACAATCACAATTCGCTAAAGTCCCTGAGAAACCTATTGACTAAGCCGCGGCCCGACTGCCAATTTATAACATCTTATGCCAACGGATTTTAATCTAGAGACAGTTGTGCATAAACTTCACAAATATATGGTGCGAGAACATTTCAACATTATAGAATTGAAATACAACACCGAACAACTCTTCACTAAAATTGTCCATCATCTAATCCAAACGGAAACCTTTGCAACTGTTCACTATTCTTGCAAACAATATTTGATAAAGTAAGGATCCAACATATTTGTATGTGTCTGACTAAAGATGCAAAAGTAACAAATATGAAATTAAACTATGTCTCGTATCCAACATTCCACTTTACCTTCTTTTGTTTCCTCCCACACCTGAACTAATGCGGTTTCGAACCGTGAATACTGTTGTACGGATACTCGTGACGTCATATACACCGAAAAGTGATATCGATACTGAAGTAACGAGGTCCCGCTCACTACGGTGAAGAGCTGACCACGCGGGCCTCGTAGTGCGTCCAGTTTAATGCTGAGGTCAGTATAGTTCAGGACAGGCAGCGCAGATGCCGGTAAGTAATGGTTATCTTGTTTCGCGAAGCAAACCACTTTCCAGACGGTTCGGCTTGAACAGAAATTACGAGCATCCAAAATAACAAAGTTTTTTTCTAAAAATTCGTTTAACTTGTGCCAAATGCACATTTATATCCAGACAGGCATACTCTCAAAGAAAATAATGGTTTACATAAAGCAATTGCCTACTGTGTCTTTTACAATCAACTGACGATTTAGCTGGTGAATGGAAAATACCACTACCTTAAAGAGGACAGACCTGTACACAAGCCATTATGGCTGGTCTAGAACCTTTGTACCACTACCTTAAAGAGGACAGACCTGTAAACAAGCCATTATGGCTGGTCTAGACCCTTTGCTATCAAAGGAATACAAACCTATAGTTCCTCTTGTCAGCTTAACTTAATAAGTGTTAATCCGAGAATCGAGAAAAAACTAAAATTACTATTTTTGTGTATATGTCACAGGCTTTAGGGGGTGGTGAATTCAAATACACAATTATCTCTCGTCTGTTACAATGACATGATTAAGGCATATAAAGCATGTATGTTGTTAATTTCAAAATACTTACCCGGTCGCATCCAGATATTCTTCCTGTCGTTCTATTGACACTGTGATGTTTGCTTCCATGGCTAATTCAAGAAACAGTGAATGTCATAAACACTTGATGGACAAAGTAACGATACAAATCAGAAATGTGTTCAATACGAGTGTTCAACTTAACAGCAACGGCTTAAAAAATGACAATCCAAGTGTTTTCAAGCTATAAACACTGTCAATAAAATCTCCCTAATTTATCAGATGAATGTTTTAAAAAAACTAAAGCTTCAAATAAAGGCAAAAGTCATATTTGGATTTCAAGTGCTAAATATACACATCCGATACCGGTAGAAAACAGGTCGGTTTCCACCGAAGGCGATTACACCAAAATGTGTTAAGTACACATTTATTGCTTAGGTCATTTAGTTGAAGTCCCCCATGCCCCGTATGGTTTTGAAGCACTTACATCAGGAAAATACTTGTCTGTCAGCATCAACTACAAACCCATATATTAAAGACAGCGGGAAAGTTGACATTTTACAGTAGCAAGCATACATACTAAAGCATTGTTGTGACAACAACACTAGCAGGTTTCATAATCATTACATAAGTCGAAAACATCTGTTTGTTACCATGATGACAATAATAGCCAGTCAGTATATCTGCACCACAGGCGAACTGCAGAAAAACTACTAGCAGGCTAGTTGCACGCTATTATGGTGTCGCTAGGTGCCAGTCTACAGCTACGTGTAGTCTATTATATTACTGTTTTTCAGTTCACCAAAACTGACCGAGATCTTACCTGATTGCTTTCCTGCTATCATCTGTGTTAGCTCTGTTTGGACCAAGGCGATGTTCTCTGCGTCTAACTTATTGGTCAGATGAAAAGCAAAACTGTAGCCATATCGCGTGTATGATAACTGCGTAATACTATCCATGGTGTAAAACTGGTACTGCTTTCTCGGACCTTCAAGGGCAAGGTGAGCTTTCAGAAATCTCTCTGACAGATTGTCCACCATAGTTGCGTCTACAGTCGTTCCGTTCACTTTTAAGGTGTAAACCATTTTCCAGAAGGATTGCCTTAATAGAGAAAAAAGCAAAGTTCCATGTTATAATATGTATATTTGAGCCAAAGCCTTCTGCTGCGAGGCATTGTTGCGTTTTACAGACAGAAGAAAAAATACTTTGTGAACGCGAAAAAATTCTTAGGGAATGGGAACTATATCTCACCAGTTTAAATACACTGCAATTTGACAAGCTTCTTCAAAATCACTGAATACTGCAGATATATATGTATTTTTTAATCCACTTCATTTGGCCTAGGATTTACGTAACTCGATGGAAAGCAGTGATTTCATATAAGTACTACTAATCGAATCCTTTGCAGATTTTACCTGTGTTCATTCGGAGTCAATGGAGTAAAAAGGAAAACGAAAAAATTCTAATTCAACATTCAGGAAAAAATTGCATTTCGAGAGGCTGCCCACAATTCCTTGGATATATCATACATCAAAACATTTAAGTTCTACGACAGTGACCTATGGGCAGACCAGGTCGCGGGTTGTGATGTATAAGTTATATATACATTTTACATTTCGTTAGCAGACAATTACATATATACGAATTTCATATCCTCATCACTCCGAATAAATATTCATTGAAGACAGCTTACCCTCTGTTATCTAGAACCTCCTCTTGGCGGATGTTGGCTATTTCCACACACGAACACGCTTTCCAAGCTGTAATCACAAAGTTAAAGGGACATTCGGATCTTAAGACCTAACGATCAAAATTTAACTTTTGTGGCTTGGAATATTTGGTGAAACAGCCATCCTTAATCACAAGCCTACTTAAAGCCACAAGTCTAAGTAATTGTAACAAGTCTACTTATAGCCACAAGTCTAAGTAATTGCAACAAGCCTACTTATAGTCACAACTCTACGTAATTGCAACAAGCCTACTTATAGCCACAACTCTACGTAATTGCAACAAGCCTACTTATAGCCACAAGTCTAAGTAATTGCAACAAGCCTACTTATAGCCACAAGTCTAAGTAATTGCAACAAGTCTACTTATAGCCACAAGTCTAAGTAATTGCAACAGGCTTACTTAATGAAAATAAACTTATTTAATCACAACATACATGCACTTAATCAATCAAATAGAATAAATCCAAGACCCCTACTTAATAAGAAAGTAGTGCATTACTATAATAAGATTACTATTACCATAAATTGCTGCATCACACTAATCGGATTTCCATTCAAATTATGTTCACATAACTGTCACAAAATCACCTGTTTTGCATTTTAAATGTTAGGTTGGTGAAACACCACGAACATACAGATTTGAGAGTACATATGCAAACCTTACCCTCGTTTTTCTCTTCCCAAGCTTCTATTAGTTGAGACTCCAATTCTGCGAAGCTCTCAGTGGCTACTTTTGTAGTAGCAAACAATGTAAATTGTTGTCTGTACTCAATGACCGATACGTCCTGACTGACGGCACTGAAGCCCTCTCCATTTGGTGTCTTCACACCGACAAGATTCTCGTGTAAAACTGTCACGTTTATTTTCTGCCAATCTCCAGAATGAATAACTGTGTTGTTGTAGTTCAGGCTGTATTCGAACTTCCAACGGGGATTCCTGTAATGGGTTAAGATGGAACTTTCAAGATAGCAATTACATTCCTAGTAAGTTAATGAAGATTAACCGCCATACTGTCGTTACCACTCTGACACTACCCTCCATGCTGTAATCTTTTGCAATGCATTCTTTTAGTTCGGAGCGTAAAATTTGTTTAACTATATAAGGCCTTTAACTTCACGTTTATAAAATTATGTTTCACCTGTGAAATGGTCTTAAAAAGTTTTATGTGATTTTATAAAATAAATACACTTCGACCGGCAATTGCTCCATAAAATAACACAAGATAGGGCGAGAGTTACGAGTGACGAAGAGATTGTGGACTCAAGAAAGCAGGTTTATAATAAAGTCATACGTTTTGCTGAAAAACCTTGACACAAGACAAACATTACATCTCCACGATAACGCTAGGTGTATTAGTCCTCACATTTAACCTCGTCAGAATTTAGTTAAAATATTTCGACTGAGCGGAAAAAGAAAACACCCTAACTGTTAGAGAAGACTGGAAATAAATTTGGATTGCTTTTCGCGATGAACGTCAGAAACTTCGTCAAGACCTTGCAGGAACATGACAACGCATGACTTGACTTGATTGCATTGTTGTAAAAGAACACAAAATTTGAACTGAATTCTAATTAGACTCAGTTTTCCCGATCTTACCCTTCAGTATCCGTATACTCCTTCTGGCGAATAAATGTCACCTTCAGCTTGTCTATGTCCAATCCTGTAATGACAGTATACAAAATATTTTAACTTTACTTAATTTTAATATACAGCCAGGCCAACAAGCGTCGAGGTAAACGTACAACTTCAATCTTAGTATACAGAAATCAAGTGAAAGAGAAAGTTAAAGTAAAGCCGCGATCTCACCGTGAGGTTTGTGGTAGCGACTTGCCGAAGTCGACCAGTCGAATGAGAAACAACACAAAACGTTGTTTCATATAATTAGTAAAATTCGACACATCGCAGCGTGCATGCGTAGTTTGTGAAATAGCCTTTGTTTTAGTTTATGTAAATTCCTTTAAACTTTACCATTGAAAACTCTCTAAAATACCATCAACTTTATTTCCAAAACACAATTTTTTAAACAAAATAAAACACATAATGTATTTCATTTATAAGGTGCGCTCTCTGTCATAATGATGGCGTATCGATGAAGTCACACGATTTTTACGCTGTAAACATAACTGTATTTACTGTCAGGATATATCTTCCGGCAAGTGCACAAATTTCAAAATTCGCTCAATAAA
Source organism: Liolophura sinensis (assembly GCF_032854445.1). Taxonomy (NCBI): domain Eukaryota; kingdom Metazoa; phylum Mollusca; class Polyplacophora; order Chitonida; family Chitonidae; genus Liolophura; species Liolophura sinensis. The sequence goes on from NC_088301.1 coordinate 8,128,680, forward strand.
CATTACCTATTGATAAACATGCAGCTGGGAAAAGATCGCGAGACTCCAACGAGGCTCAGCAAAATAAACATAGCTCAGCCCCAAAATTCATGTATTTATATATTCATGCCCTTAAAAAACAGATATATTTATGTATAATTTTTAGTGATGATTCAGGGATTTCTGTTGGCTTTTCCTTCAAAGTGTAGAGTGGGTAAGTAACAGGTAGGAGTTAGTCTGGATCTGTTTCTCAATAATTGGATTAAAGGTAAACTGAACCTCGTAAAATGGTTTTAATATTTGACAGGAGGCATTCACACCTCACACTAGAACGAGTCAGTGAGTGCACCAAACCGCGAAATACACTGACAAACCTCCATTGACGGTAGCCCATGTTTTCTTGATGGACATTCCCACGGCTTCCAAAGACTCCTGAGAGACGTAATGGTTTAGAAAAACAGAGAAAGCACTTTGGGCCATCATCGACTTCTTCACGTTAGCCGTAACCTTGTACTTGATGCCATTCGGACCGGAAAACGTAAGCTTGTCTTGCAGATAATGGATGGCCGTCAGTGGAGTTGTTTCCGCATCCACAAGAACCCCATTGAGTTTGATTCTGTAACCCACTCGCCATACCGACTCCCTAAAATAACAACATGGAAAGATTACGTGTATTTCAGAGACATCGCAGGCTCAGAGCTGGGAGTCGCCCCTTCCACTGTAGACGCTAGTCCCTTGACAAATGAGTTTGTCGGTCAGGAGAAGTCTAAAGTCCAGGGGGAGTCACGGTGGTTCCCAGCTCATCTACCCGAACGCCTCCATGTATTAACGAGAAATATTTCTGAGCACAAGGCCAAATCCATATTAAATAAATAAACCAATAAATAAATAAATTGTGCGTAACCATAGGCAAATTACTTAAGAGCCTTCTCACGAGTGACATACGGTTTTGCACGGCATATTAGACGAAGTGGTCTTCAAAGAACGTCAGATTTATTTATTTACCTTATTTGTTTACTTGGTTTGTGCATTCTGCCGTACTCAAGAATATTTCACTTATACGACAGCTGCCAGCATTATGGTGGGAGGCAACCACACAGAGCCCAGGGGAAACACACGACTATTCGCAGGTTGTTGCCAGACCCACGGACGGATGAAGAACGTATGACGGCGCAAACGACTCTACGAACGGGCAGCACGGGAGGCGAGTACGGCGTCAAGCTCTACTGAGGCGTCACTCCTCAATCAGAGTGAATATACACACATATTAACATAACATATTATCCCCACAGAATTGCTGCACAGGAGTTGTACAAGAGAAGTGTACTATCTACCCAGTCTCTGTAATGAGCTCATCTTGGTGTTTGGGGAACTCCACCTGGACACAGTCACAATCACGGAAATCTGCATCAGAAAGTCAAAAAAAAAAAGAATGGTATTTAAAAATCAAAATCCAAATAGAAATCCAAAACACAGTCATAAAATATATTTTTTTTCATCAGTCCATGTAATATTTAATACAAAATCCAAAATACAGTAATGGAATTTGGACCGATGTAGTTCTCCGTTTGGTTATCTATAGTTTATTATATATTCATAATTTCAGTTCCAGAATTATACATGTTAATATTTTCTGTATATGGTAAATGCAATCACACACCTGGATACTGGGTGTAGTATGCCTGTAAGATGGAATGACGGAGTCTTCCCCATATGTCTGGAGCGATTGGATGGTTCAAGTAGAAGCGGAAGAACGATGTGGCCGGCCAGAGGTGTTTCACATTGCCGGAAAATAGCTTATACGATAGACCAGTCGGGGTTTTAAAACTGATCCTGGACGACAGGGACGAATAGCTGACGGACGGAATGTACTCAGTGTATACCAGTTTGTTCTTCACGTTCACGAAGTATACCAACTTCCACACCAGCCGACTGTAGAAGGATGCATATTTATTTATTTATTTATATATTTATTTATTTATTCAACTGGGGTTCAAAAGCATAAAAAACACTAGCATGAAGTACATGTCAGATGAAAGACCATTAAATACTGTCCGGGACTATGGTTTGATTTATTAGAATATTTTACGATCTAGTAAAATGAATTTGAAACTGGATTTTACGGTTTCCTTTTCTGACCATACTGGGACCAGCTTCACATCAGCTTTTTTCCCAATTAACACCCATAGATTGCTATATTTCATCACTCAAAATGCATCTTCATTTAGAGCTATGAATGCATTCAACAAATGAACCTTGAAACTACCTTTTTTCAAGCCATAAATATTGTATGAGACGTCATTAATACCTTTTGGGTCCCAACAGACGACCATAGAATCCTGTGTTTAAAATGCATTTTACTAGGTTGGAAAAATTCTAAAAAAGCTAAATCAAAACTATTTTCCTGGACAGTGTTTTTTTATCTTCTAGATACTTCATTTTATTGTTTTCTTTGCCTTTAAGTACATTGTCAAGGGTATGCACTTATACGACAGCAATCTATTTAATGGTTAGAGGAAATGATATTACTTTGACGCAGCGATATAAACATGTCGTACAGACATGTTACCTGGAGGCAAAACCGTGATATAATAGTAAAGGTGACATTAAACATTCGTCAATCGAGTAGAGAATTTTAAATTTTCAACCAGATTGACAAAAGTCAGTTTAATGATCAGGGGGCACCGAAATGCCTGGCGGCAGTAAACATTACTAACGAGACACAAAGCCCTAAACAATCGGAACATGTGAAAACTCTGTTACTTGGTTCTTCATAAGCAGAGAAAGCATCCGCACATAAGTCAAATATATATATATATATATTAGTCATTTGATGATCATATGATATAAATGAACAAAGGAGATTATTAGAAGTCATTTAGTACTTAATTACATAATTGATTGCTGTGCAAAGCCATATAGAAATATTCAAAAGTATACACAAATTTTTCATGTAACGGCTGTTAGGTTGGCAGGTGAAGGAAAGCGGGGTGACAGCAGTAAACCATAGTCCTCTGGCAAGTAACTGAATAACCTTTTGACGAAGCCACAGGCGATCGGTAGTTTAAGTTACATACCACCGAAGTTGAAAAAATTGTGCTGTTATTTTAAACGTCATCTAAAAAAAAAGACGTATTTGACTTTGAGTGTATGATCGAATACTTAGTTTTATACTTTCCCTTCGATCATCGAGTCGCGCTGTATTTAGAGAATCTGATTTTTTTTTTAGTAAGTTACCTCCCCTTATTCCCTAGAAAATGGGAGGTGTTCTGTGAACTTGAAATGTCAGACACGGCACTGTACGTATTGTAATCATTCGGCCCACCATGTAACTTCAGTTGTGACTTCAATACTTGATAAAACATTATCGATAGAAAGAAAGATCGTATTTGGTTTACTAGACATAAAATTCGCTTTCAATCTTCCGTATTGTTTATACATGTACGATCCACGAGCGAGAGTTGCATTGTGGGAATCTTTGCGCTGTCTCATTTGCATGTTACCTCGTTGGGTGCACAGTTTTGACCTTTATAATTCTCTAAATCGACATTTTTTCGGAACATACAGGCCCAGCAGGTTAATTTAGGAGTCAAATGCAGCTCATTTTTGTATTTTGCTGAAAGAATTTAAAAATTTTGAATTTCTTTCGGTGGTATGTCTCTTTAAAACGGTAATCAAGTTTGCAACATCAGTGGGATAGGGTCTATTCGGTGAGGTACACAACGGTGAACAACGCAGACATCAAATGAGTGAACTGGTCGACATGATACATTTGGCATTTGATGGCTAAACTCAGAGTTCAGTGGTTCGAAAACTGATGGTATCCATATCAATTTTCTGTGTATAAAAGCCTTTTCTACATCCATGAATTGTCAGCATAAATAATGATAGTACCTTTTGAATATTAACCATTGTGAAAAATTAGAAATTGCATTTTGATACAGTACATAAGGAACTTACCCATCCGGTGTTGTAGTTTGGCGGATACCATTTACCGTCACATGGATATCCTCCTCCGTGTGGCTGCCTACAAAGCAAGGGAGATAACTTTCCTCATTGTACCCCTAATTATTCTGGGACTGCATAGAGCTTATTTTAAGTAGGAGTGTGCATATTTCGCACTTTCACGGGTTAAATAAATATGTAACACTATACAATACTATGGATTGTGTTTATAAACTACATTTAAATCTCCTGTTTCTACACATTGCTTGGCAAGTTCGCATTTCCAGTTATTCATTAAGCAGGTTCAAAAATAAAAGTAGACCCGGTTATGGATTACTTTCTTTTACCTGACAAACGGGTTAAGTAATACTCCGTCAGAGTTTTCTCGAAGCGATGGTAGTCTTCCTTTGATACCCAAGTATGCAGATAGAGGGCGTTGGAATACCGAAAATCATAGGCCCGGAAGCTGTAGAAATTTTCTGGCACGATGACATATGCTCCTTGAGGGCCTGTGAACGTTACGTGTTGGTTTAACAGGCTCACGTTTAACGGCTGTGTGTCTCCGGGGGAAACGACTGTGCCGTTAACATTCATGTAGTAAACCAGCTTCCAGTATCGCTCCCTAGAGTAATTAAACATATGTGAGAAAAAACAACTGCAAATTCGCTATAGTTATGACATCCATTTATTACACATGGGTCACAACCTCATTTATAACACTACTGCTCAAATACAACACATACCACGAGGTGGTCCCAAATACACACCACTCAAAAAGTTTTTTCAAGTGTCTTTGCCTCTTTAAAGGAAAATCGAAGAAAATATTGAAGATCACATTTTCAATTAACTTTAAAAACTCCTTCATCTGAACTTAATGCAACTTTTGTGTTTTAAACAGGATGTCAAAAATGTGGAGGACCTACAGACATATGGACAAAACTTAAGTTCAACACTTCGGAAGTATAGTATTGTGAAGCAAAACAATTTAAGAAGCTTCGTAAAACCTGGTCCTGCTTGTCGGATCTAAAAGCAAGCGGAAATCTGCTAAAAAGCTATATATAGCTGTCTCCAGTGCGCCTGGTTTGAAGAATTCTTTGCTAAGGGGCAAACACATTTGGGTGGCTATGCATTCAACTCATCAGCAAGGCGTCATCAAAGTCTGTAATGTTGTAACAGACACGAATGACCATGTGTTTTTGTATGACTTGTTTCTGCTCATGCCTACTGGAAACTGCGACATCCAACAAAAATGGCTTCGACCTGCATTTAAGTACTTAGGTATGGATTTGCTCTGGTGTACTCAGACAGATTTAGGCCATATATGCCTGAATACAATGTGCGGGATTTTTTTTAGGATCCGTCTCTAGACTTCTATTTATTCTACAGTCAGTATAACTTCTGAAATACCATACAGTTCTGTTTGATGTGTTCATTTAATAATTAAAGAGGGTTTAATACGGTATAAGCGAATCAATCTCCAGTCCATGTAGTCATGTTTGCTGACATCCATAGCCACAGTTAGGTAAAGACATTTTTACAAAAATTTTTGCATCATTGTTCTTTGCAGTTCAGAAAATTAGTAAAACAGCATCCTCCAAATTCAGTGAGAACAAACGAATCACCCATATGTTGTGCAAGAGAAGCCACGTACCCTCCTTCAGACAACAGCTCTTCGGTATTACTCACACTCACTTTGATACATCCACAACCTCTGTATTCTGTGGACGAAATTTTTAAACATTAAAGAACAAATTATCATATACAACTTTTTCACGGCATGTTTTATAATCTTTGCGTAAGGAAGTTACATTTTTAAACATCAGCGTTGTACAAATTACAAATTATCATGCTTAGCTTTTTCAAGTAAAATGGTATAGTTTTTGCGGAATCTACATACAGGAAGAGGGCTTTAGCATTTGATTTTTCATCAGGGTTTTACGCCGTGCGCAAAAGTATTTTACTTATACGACGGCGGCTAGCAATGAAGTGGGAGGAAAACGGACAGAAGGTGACTTCGCAAGCAGTGAAATGACTACAAATTAGCCTACAACCAGTCACATATGACCTGCTGATCCTTCGATCAGAACAATGTCACTCGTTAGTGTTTACCAACCATGTTTCAGCGTTATAAAACATCCATAAATGTTCACAAAAATTGCATGATTGTTACTGAGTTATCAGAATGTTTCAATTGATGACATTTCATGAGCCTAACCCTAGGTATATCATGTTGAAAATTTCAGTATTGTTTTACATTTGGGGACGGTGATAGTTACCGTGTATCGAAACGTCCTGCGCAATATACCCAAAAGCTGATATCCGTGAAAGTTATCATAAATATATATTAGTTGCATAATTCGAATGTACGTTACAGGTATGTGAAAAAGGTATAATTCTTAAATGTGAATAATCAGCCAAGTTTTTCTGTAACAAGGTATTCGGTTTCCTCCCACCATAATGTCTTCCTGCTATGAACTATTCTTGAGTACGGCTTAAAACATCTATCAAATAATTAACTGACTTACCGGAATGTGCGGAAAGCCACGTTTCCTTTATAGAAGATGCAAATTTTGTGAAATCAGCATAGGCCACCTTGGTTTTCATGAAGAGGCTAAAGTGGTATCGATAGTCCAAACTCCCCGCTGGTAATGACGGGGTTATTACGTAACGCAGCCCGGATTCAGTTGTGAGATTCAGTTCATCCCGGACGTATTCTTGTAATGATGTTGTATTCAACTTTGGCCAAGATGCGGAATTGACAATTTTCCCTTTGTACCGTAAGTAATAATCCACTCGCGTTTCCCACCTGAAGTAAAAGTATCAATAATAAAAATTTTGGCTCCGTAGGATGGATTAATAAAATTGATTAATGAAATACATAAAGATGTAATTAAATGTATCCAATGTAAAGCTATATTCTGTATTTGGCGTTCACATAATTGTTATTAGGGACTACACATCAGAAAAAACTGCTGTCAGGACGCTACCTTTTATTAAGAAATTGACCTTCTTGGCGGATGATGACCGGCGTAATATCCTCACACTTAGGTATAACTGTCAGACAAAAACAGATTCATTAATAAAGCGAATAAAGTAGCTATTTAATTAGTCCTTAAGTATGTATCAAGTTCCGTACACGATATATATTCCAAATATATCACACTTTACTAGTTTTTGTTTTCATTGAGAACATGTTTATCGAGTTAACATTTTTCAGGTCCCTCGTGAAATGCGTTGGTTTTCCATAAACTTTCCCCGGATCCCTCCATAAAAACTTAACTGCCGTTACATGTGAAAAGTTATTAAGCATTGCTTATAATATACTAACAGAAAGTAAACAATTAGTTAATTAACAATTAACAAAATAAAAACATACAAGGACAGAACCATTATAGTTTAGATCAAAAAGGATAGCCACATTTTGTCATCATCGCATCATTCGATATCTAAAATTTATTTATTTGATTGTTGTTCACCGTCGAGACACATACCGACATAATTTATCAACTCAACAAACACATCTAGCATAGATAAATATTTATCTCGCGAGCAAGGTTGGTAATTCCCATCTGTTGTAAAGATATGAGAAAGTTAAGATTACGCCTAAGCTAGTCAAATGTTAAAGCCTGTTTAACATCTAAGTGAATTAACTGAGATGTTAATTAACTGCACCTGTTAATACAGGTCTTACATACAAAATTATAACTCACCTGTCACTTGACGACAAACAACCTCTCTAATGGCTGTTGTAAAATTCCCAGTGTTGATTTCAGAGATTACATTGTTAGAGTAAAACGAAAACGCATAACTGGTACTGGTCATGACGTCAGCAGAGACGCTGGAAAGGTGGTAGTGAGCGTCAAAGACGTTGACGAAGGACAAGTCGACGCGGTTGACGTCCAGTGGTCTCATGTTAAAAGCAGGTAAAATTGACTCATAGCTGAATACAAAGCTTGTACTCTTCGACACAAAGTAGGTAACTTTCCACGCGGATTGCCTGTATCAGGGTATAAAATATAAAATCCAATGACTGTAATAGACAGGACATGGTTTCACGGTTATCCTATGATGTTCAAATACGCTTTTGTCATTTACCTTTTTGACAGGATGCTGCCTTGGCAAAAAGACCCGAATATGGCCGAACCAATGTGTAGACAGCAACACATAAATCCTAGAATGAAGGGCAATAATTATCACATTTTCAAAATCCCTAATGCTGTAGGACAGACACATGCCACTTATCTTACTTAAAACAACTATAGACAGTTATAAATTGAACCACTGGACCATCGTGGGAACGGACGGTGGCATGGAGCTTGGATAAGGTGCATGCCTTTTAGACGCAATGATACACAAGGTGCGGGTTCAAACCCCCGTTGTGAACAGGAGAATCGTACCTTATTGACTTTCACTATTCGTGGGGATTTTGTGTCAGTAAGTGGACAACGACGCTTGTGAGAGCGACCACTTGTCCTTAATCAATGTGATGTGTATGTTTGTACGTCACATTGTGAGAAAGGTAGTCAGTAACATCCCAAACATTGATGGTTTGTCCCGGACATCCGATTTCCTCAACCCATGAAACTGGTATATATCTGATAAATTCTTAAGTATGATTTAAACAACAATCAAGTAAATGAACTATCCCTTCAACAGACTTTATACAGGAGTTATATCAGGACGTGCATCACCGATAGATAACATTCGTTGTTTATTTTGAACAAATATTATATGGTCTAATATGAGTTAATATTTAACCAAGTGATGTATTTTTGTTAATCTTGTGCGGTCTGGCGGACTGCAGTTTAATGTCAGTGGGTTTGTAAGATACCTGGGAAGATGCAGTGGTTTCCTCCTGGTTTCTCCCGGGTATCTCCAACCACTTAGCTGATCATTTTGATTGAATGATATTTGATTGGTGTTTTACCCTGTACTCAAGAATATTTCACCTATGCCACGGCGGCCAGCATTATGGTGGGAGAAAACCGGACAGAGAGCAAGGGAAACCCACAACCATCCTCAGGTTGCTGGTAGACCTTCCCACGTACGACCGCATTGGTGAGAGACTCCTGGATCATTTCTCTGCGCTAACTACGAGGCCAGGAAATATTATCATGGCGAAAAACTTACCTCGGAAGTAACTGAAATCTTTGGAGCTACTTACCCAGATACAGTAACATACTCTTCTTGAGCAACAATCTTGACAGTAACATCTGAAATCGGACAAGCAAAAGGAGTCACACTGGTAGATTTTGTTTAGGCGAAATTGGATTGTTTTCTTCAACGTTTCGAGTTTAGTTAGAGCTTGTGAAAATACTAAAAATAAAATAGTTCAGTATAAACCCCTGTGTAATTTACGAACGGATACCGTGTTACTGCAGGATACAAAGTTGTATTTTAATCCGTCACGCTTGATGAACTCTATCACACTGCATAAACTATATACTCACTTCCGTGCCTCAGAGCCCAGGCAGCCTGAATTGTCTGTTCCAGTTTGACGTAATCCAATGTGGACACCTGCTTTTGAAAGTAGAGTGAAAAGTGGAAGGAGGCAGGTATCCAGCTGGCTGTGTCGACCACTGACCCCGCGTAAAGCTTGTACGCGGACCCAGAGATACCCGCGACGCTCAAGCAGCCACAGGACACCCAGCGGTGGTGAGGAATTTGAGGTAGATGGAGGGGATACACAGCCTCACCTGACTGACGGACGAAATAGGCCAAACGATAAACAACGGACCTGCAATAAAGACAATTACAGGTAAGCAGACAAGAACTGGGTGTTCCTGTAAAGCCATTTCCAGGTATATGGTAGGGGAAACGAATTAGCGTTCCTATAAAGACAATTCGAGGTTAGCAGAAATCGGTTGTCATGCATGTAAAGGCAATCTCAGGTAAGCGGACAAGCATTGGTGCTCGATTCTGTAAAACATTTCGAGGTAAAGGCAAAAGTATTGGTAGTTCCTGTGAGAGAATTCGTTAAGCAAAGCAGGAGTGACGTTGGTGTAAAGACAATTCTAGAAAAAAAAGACTTAGTGTTCCAGTGAGGGGATTCGTTAAGCAGAACAGGATTGACGTTCGTGTAAAGACAATTCTAGTGAATAAAACATGCTTGGTACTCCTGAAAGTCAGTTCCAGGTATGCAGATGGGAATTTGACAAAATAATCGTTATTTTTTACATCTCTCTTTGATTAGTCATTAAATGTAACATTCCCGCAGGCGAAGAAAATGTTAAATATATCAGCAACACATGAACATTTTTTGAAAACATATGTATATTACCAATAAATATGAGGTTAAAACCTTTGGGGCACTTAAAGAGATATTTATCTGCCTAACTCTTACATAATAAGTGTTTCTTACATTTCCTCTGTATAAAACTGTTCCACACGAGCCACAAAGACTTTTACGCTGGTAACTTCTAAGAAATAAAAAGATGACATAAAAAACAAAATATATAAATCATACGTGAGTGGAAGTACAGTAGTACTTGGGCTCAAAAAATTGTTCAAGGTTTAAAGAAACAGATGTTTTTGTTTGAAACTCGATTATTATCATCTATGAAGTATTTAAGCCAATGTTTACATTACAAAATCTCTGAGGAGGCTTTGATTTATGAGACATCAGGTCAAAGTTAGAACTGAAAACAGACTTGTTTACTTCTCTACATGACATAAATATGCAGAAACTATTATTCTGTGACTATAGGGAGTAATATTATTTTTTGGCGTTATGACTCAACAAACGATCAGACACTCCAATAAAAGAACGCCATTCGCCAACTATGTTGTCATGACATCTCATTACTTAGATGAAGCCATGCTCGCGAGGGCTGGATCTGAGCACGCGACTTCAATGATCAGGTCGATTGTCCGAGGCGAGACCAATGCTACTAACACATGGATCCGCAGTTGCCCCAACATATATTAATACTAGTACTAAAGTAAAAGCTAACACATCCTACCAGCATGCAGCGTTTTCCAGCCTTCCTCTAGCTTTACTGCTATTTGCGCGTAATCCAGTTCCGCGATTGTCTGTGCAAAGTACACACTCAGCTGATATCGGTATGATATCAAGGTGGTCAGGGTACCCATGTACACAGTGTAACGATAGGAAGAGGTCCGCAGTAAGATACTGAGGTGAGACGAGTTGAACACCTTGTCGTACTCCACCGAGGCATCAACAATTCGCCCGTTCACCTTCAGTGTGTAGAATATCCCAGTCACTAGTTCCCTAAAGCACAACAGCGAATAGGTTAGAAACCGACATATTTAGCAAGTAAAAGAAAGTAAAAACAGAGAGAAAAACTGGAAAACAATCCAAAACCATGGATAGAATTTAATTTTGTTTTGGTGCAAGGGCCTGTACAGAATATAAATCATAACAAATACACGAATTCATCTAATTTTGTCGCTGATAATCTATAGTTTCTAAATTTGAAAAATATAATTCTGGTCAATGTATACGTCGGAAATGAGTCAGAAAATATTTAAATATTAAGGTGGAATCCGCTCGGTGTTCGGAGTAAACCACCGATCTTTACCGAATACAAGTACCTGATACATGCATCCTAAAAAGCTTTAAGCGGCAGTCGAGCTAGCTAGATCTGGATTTGAACCTTGGATCTCAGTAGTCAGTGTTTTCCATTACAATTACGTACCTGTTGCTAGTCGCACAAAACTCCTCCACAAATCCGATGGACACACTCACTGAAAATTAAACGCCGGAACAAATGTAAAGATGTCCTTGCCACAAGGTTACAAAAAGGAGAGTGCTAATACGCATCGAATAATCGGGCACATTAATACCAAGAAAAAAAACAAAAACAATCGAATGGCAATCGACATTTTCAAACATTCTGTCATTTAAATTACTGTACAAGTTAAAAGGCGTTTTCCACGACGTGGCGGCATTATAGTTTTGGATTTTAAAAATCAAACGACCGTTAATTTATTACAAATTTGTAAAAATGGGAAAAAATACTGAAAATGAATTTAACTTCTTAACCTCCTTTATTTCCCAATATTTATCCTCATATAACCTTGATATTCATTCGTCAAAAAGACCAAAACAATTCCATCGCGGTAAAATGGTAATGAATGATGCATGCGAGTTGTCCATCTTACCAGCCGACTGATACACCGTGGACCAAGTTTTACTAATCAGCGTAGTGACGTCAGACATTTCTTCGATGACGACATGTCCATTCAGATGTATGACGTGGTGTTGTTCCCTGGTGTAAATTTCTTCTTTCGTTACTGTGTAAGCTTGGTACACATGTCCACTGGTACTCGTGACATTCAGGACGTATTTGATGATTTCCGTCTGCTGAACAGGTTTGTTCCAGTGTGGATTTATTATCTCCCCTTTGTACAGCAGATAGTAGTCCAGACGTGAAACTTCCTGCCCAACGACCCACTGCGATCCCGAGCTAAGATCACAGAAATAGATCAGCATATTACCATAAATAGAAACATTATAAAGAACGTGATATTTATACTACTTGTGATAGCAGAACATTTCATTTGAAAGGCCATAATCGCACACCGCACCTCATATATCATTATATCCCCAAAGTATACCCATTACAAGCCATGTTAATAGCTTTCTACAGACAAACCACTAGCGACATACTAGCTTGCCAGAGGTTTGCACGTGGTCCACTGACAGAATATGGAACATTGAGAGAGGGAAGAACATATAGTATAAACATGTGAAATCTATGCGTCGAAACAGACATTCGTATATCAACCAATAAGAACGTTCCAGGTCAACAATGACAATAACAATTCCGAAAACGACGTATAACACAAACCATCAAAGAATTGGGAAAGTATATAAAATACGAAAATAGGACGGAATCATGCAAAGAGAAGCCGTCAGAAACTGACAGAATCTAGAACAACGGAAGAATACGGAGCATTGACAGCGACAATTTTAATTATAGAATTACATCTGTTGTAATTCTGATAGAACGTTATCTAGTTAACTTACTCTGTTTTGCCGATGCATCCCGTCACTCTGGGGACGACAACACTGATTTCCTCGTTCACTAAACAGTGATGAAAGTAAACAACATTTGCTTTGAGCGATTCATTTAAAACTGAATATTTAAATCAATAAACACTAGAATGATGTTTCTTGGCTTCTTTATACTTTTTGTTCTCCATTATTTATACTTTTGTTCTCAAAAATGATTTGTATTATCAAATTTGTTTTATTCTGTTTGTATCACATTATGCTATGGAATGGTAATGCAAAATGGCCTATGCATTCTGCTTCTACTTCATTGGAAATCCCATAAAGGGCGCAGACAATGACGTAGTTTTGATAGGTCTCTTTATACGCAGCTTTTCTTTATACTGATATATCACGACTCCAGGTGATCATTGACAAAATGTTGAAAGCGTAAATAGCGCACTGGTCTTTTTATTAAACACTGGAAAGGTAAAACTCGCCGAAGGTCGGGAATTCCTACAGCGATAAAATGACCACTATCGTATAAGTGTTTATAACATGTTTGAGTATGGCGACAACAACGACAACAACAACTCAATCAATCTAAAACCTAACACCGCGAATACTATCAAGAATACTGTACCGTTAAGTTGAGTCCGCCAAGCAACTTGAAGCCTTTGGACGAACGTCGTAATGGCGCTGGTGTCAACCACGTCTTTGACGTAGAACGCTAACTTCTGTTCGTATTTGTACAGGGTTAATGACGACGTTTTCAGGAGTACGTACAACGTCTTTGTCTTTGGATTACGGATTTTGACGCCAGTGGCCAATGCCTCGTGGGTAGGGCCAGTGTGGAGCAACGGTGATTGGAGTTTACCACTGATGGTTGTGAAGTAAATAATCTTAGTCACTTGCTTTCTGAAACAATAATGGTGAATACATGTATTTTCTGTAAAGGTATATAAACGTATTACTTAAGGAAAATGTGACAAATATCATAAAAGAAAGATATTTTTAGAGAATTACGTGACTTTCCGCGGCGCTGACAACTGTTTCAGCGCGAGATATTTAGCATACACGAGTTTACATTGTCGCCTTATACGGTCATGTAGGTAACTCATTGGAGCGTAATCAAACTGTCAGTATGCCGAAATAGCCAGTCTTGGCTAAGCCAATGTCCACGTAACAAAACCCGATTAGTGAATGGTCTAGCACCAGCACGTAGATTTATTTCCGTTGCAAACACAAAACCGTGGAGTTGTGTATTGTAGTAGAACGTAGAGGATGGGGCTGGTTTTACCCGATAAGGCATCATACATAAACTTTAGACAGAAGACAGTCTGAAAGACGGATTAAAACTGTTTGGAGATAATATCTAATGGCCCCTTTATTATCCTCTCGCTATGTTACAAACATCAACTTTGCTCTTAAAAGTTGTGTCAAATGTGAGCTTCACATATTTCAATCAAAATCTGTAATTATAAAATTTGGGCAGTATTAATTCCTATTTTATTCAACTTGTGCATCACCAATTTGTGATTTCATCAATGCATAATTTGCGCACGCAACAAGAATATTTGGGTCACTGGTCACTGCACTTCTTCAGGTCCTCAGCAATATGCTCGACTATGGTGAAGTCAGTCGGATGAAAGGTTGTGGAGAAAATCGAAGCACATTTCTGCATATACCATTGTTAAGCTGGTGAACCTACCTTACCCGAGAGCTTTATTTCAATGTTGTTATAGAACAAATGTGATGACAACATATAACTGCATTTTTATTACCGGTACCAAATTTTGCTTAAGCCATGGCGTTAGAGGGCGTATAAGTTGCTACAATTCAAGCATTTATATTAATGGTCAGAATAAAATCCCATCTGGAATAAACTGACAAATGACCGTATTTCACCGGTTATACGTGTGACCATTTGCCAACTATCACACTGTCTTCGTTGCTCTGGTTTTTCTCTCTGTGCTGTTCGCCTTTTATACTATTCGATACTGGTGTGTCAACAAGGTTTAAGAGGAACTAGTTGGTGATTTCTCTCAATGTGTAAAGATAAAAAATGTTATAATGTTACATCATGTTGTAAAGACGGCTTACTTGTTGACTTCAAAGCAATGGTGTAAACGGACCATTCATTTTTCCAGTCATACGTTTACCTAATCAAGTACTTACCCGGTGCTTGTAATGCACTGATCTCCTCTAACTACAGTCACGTTCAAACAATTACAGGATGCCAAATCTAAGAACAAACAAGACACAGTTTTCATTTGGTTTATGTGACAGATAATTTACAGTTGTCAACGCAAAAAGATATGAATAAATGGCATATTATTATGAAATTGTTTAAAGTCACAATACTTCTGCAATTACTTTGCAATTCCAGTAGAAATATCCAAGTATATTTAGATAAGACAATCCTGCAATTCGTCTTCAGCCTGCTATTGTCGATGTTATTGAGGTAAATCTTTTCTTAGTCTGCCTTTGTCGTTATTGTTAATTTATATATAAATATAAATAATTGTTACAATATATTTTCAGTATTTAGCATGGTTTATTGCAGAGACAAGATTATTATGTTTATTTCAGTTTTGGGACACACCTAGGCTTTCGTTCATCCATGTTTGTTGAATTTGTGATGCAATTTCGAAAAAGCTCTCCTGGTAGACATAGCTCTCAAAAGCTAGGCTGTACATGTAGTGGTGTCGGTAGTTGGGCAGAACTTTGTCTTGATAAACCCTCAGCGTCAGGTTGTACTCCTGGAAAACTTCCTGTATACCTGTCAATTCAGCCGACCATCCGCCCTCCCCGGGCGTTTGTACCATGCCGTTGTAATGTATGAAGTAATACACTTTTGAAACAGCGATCCTGTCATAAAATGAACAGTTTAGAAAGATGTAACAGTGAAAAATGTACAGGCATGGCGGATTCCTTCAGCAATCAACACGACCGAGGTCGTATGACTGAAAAATTCTTGATTTAACGACGTTAAAAACAAATCAAATAAATAAATAAATAAGAAACAAGTTATGGTTTCATAAAACTTATTTCCGCGCTGACCGTGTTGTTACTGCTAAGCACGTACAGCATACCATTTCAATATTTACAAAATGATTCTGACTTGCTGTTTCCGGAAAACGAAAATGCAGCTCACCCGAAGTTTATGTTTACAGACGCAATGGACCACAAAGTTTAACAACCAGAAACCTGCTTTCAAATTTATCTGTTTACTTGGTATTTACATAATTTGGTTTTTGTCA
Organism: Liolophura sinensis; assembly: GCF_032854445.1. Lineage (NCBI taxonomy): Eukaryota > Metazoa > Mollusca > Polyplacophora > Chitonida > Chitonidae > Liolophura > Liolophura sinensis. The sequence goes on from NC_088301.1 coordinate 8,144,823, forward strand.
TGACGATGTCTTCCTATTTGTTTGTTGTCTTACTTTCGTTTACTGACTACGTGAACAAGTGTGTTTACATTCGGAAACTTTAATCTGCTTTCAAGTTTGTTTTCTGTAATGTACGTTTGTTTGATTTCCTTGCTATCGCTTAGATTTCAGTATTTACTTCGAGATTTACATCGTCCGTTTCATTTTTAGTTCGTTCACATGGCAACAGCCTGTCATGAATGTTGTGACCTGCTTTGATTTGAGTTAAATGCCATTTTCATGGCCTTATTGACCTTATCACCCAGGCGCCTCATGAATTTATTAATTGCTTTGATTTATGTTTATCCGTGATTTTTTATACTGGCCTTATCATGATATTCTCTCATAACTGTTTGTTGGTTGGTTTGGCTTGTGTTTAACGCCACTTTTATCAACAGACAGCCACGACGGTGACTCTTGCAGACAAGAGGGCTCACCCAATCACAGTATACTCGCTACTGGTTGATCAATACATTGCTTATCATAGCTTGTATGCCAAACATCCAACTGAAAGACTGCTTGCATATACTGAAGTCTTAGGCTTGACACCAGCCAAATAAAAGTCTGTTGCTGAAACGACTAACTCGACCCCCACTCTGTGGTATCTTGTATACATGTACACATATAGCCAGTTTCGGTTTTAACACGAATGATGTTTTGTCTAAGTGTTATTCTCCATGTTTGTTATACTACAAGTTTTTTTGTTTCATCTGGACACAAGAGTTACTCAGAGTATAAATGGCAGAAGTGCGGACATTATTACGAAATAACCAATGTACACTAGTACATTTACAACAATGATGTACACTAGTACATTTACAACAATGATAATATGTACATAATACATTCTCACCCGTCAGCACCAACGACTTCTTCGATGGTCGGAATGGTAACTGTAATATTACAAGGGTTGCAAACTGAGCCTACAACAGAGTTAATTAAGATGATAATAGAAATTCAGCATATCACAGTACAGTTGAGATGTTTGAAAGAAAGACAGATGCTGATAAAAAGTATTTTTTTTACAGACTTAGTGGCATTTGTGAAATATTGAAATTCTTTTTCGTATATGATTCTTAATCTGAATTTGAGCAAGGTGTCAAATTGGGTGACAGTATTTCCATGATCTATTAAATACAACAACTTAAATACAAGGTTGTCCTTGAGAACTGTTTGATTTATTTTAAAACTTGGTGCAGATATTTCTTAAATTTATAAAAGAAGAAATAATGCAAACAGAGCAAACTTCACAGAATCAAGAGGAGCTTTTCCTGTACACTTTAACTTACTTCTATTCCTCTTCCATGCGAACTCCAGGACGGATTCTATCGAGGAATACTGGAAGACGGATGGCGGGGTTCCCGTAAGAAGAACCTGGAAGTGATTCTGGAGGTAAAACAGAACCTTCATTTCGTACAGGCCTGGAGTGTACACTTGTAAAATGTGACGACGAAGAATTTCCATGGAGGGTTTGTAGAAGACGGTTGAGAAGGTAATACTCAACGTGTAGGTGAACTCCACCACAAAGGCCCTTCGTAATGAGAAATAAAATAATAATACGTACCAGGCCAGATGGAGAGGAAAGAAGAAAAACAAAATTAACAAATATCAAGTGCGTCTGAATTTATATTTAGTAATAAGAATCATGATTATGGATCAAGCTGGCTTTGATGCACATTTTCCGTATCACTTTTCTAAATTTGGAGTTAATTGCTGTTTTACGTCGTTCTGTCGACAACGAAAAGTTAAGCCAGAAGATAAGGTATAATTTAAAAAAAAGCAACTTCGACAATTTGAGGAAGATTCTAGTGTATATTCTAGCGTTATGACGGCTACGATTTGTAGTCATGCAATGTTTTACTTTTTACACCGAACTAACCTGTCTTCACCGATCCCCTCTCTTACACTGAAGGTCATGTTAATGTCCGATCTGGTCAAATCTGCAAGAAACGAAGTGCCACAATGATATCCAGATCACGGTATTTCTATAATCTTAAACTTGAATAACTCTACCCGACCCCTTCTAATCTTAACGTCTTTTATCATCGGCGAAAAATAGATCTTGACTGAATGAATTCGATCCATTTAGTTCTACACTTCGGACCTGGCTGTACTATTTGTCAAGTTCAAGGTCATGACTCCAGCTTCAAATAGATCTGTTGTGGCCATACAACAGGGAATTTGTCAAATACCTGCACGGTCATTTATTGTCGAATAAACTCCCTTTTTTGGCATCATTGAATCTAACCACTATGGTATAGGTCACATATTCTCAAAACTAGCGTAAAACGCCAATATTTAAAGCAGGCACGTCAGAAGAACACCATTTTATATCTACGAATCGGAAATATGTTACATTTGACCAAATGTTCACTTACTGGGGTTCATAGCCTCGTATGCATCGGCGATGGCGTGCGTGATACTTGTCTCGTTTACATCGTCCTGGACCCCAGGAAGCACAATGCTGTAGGTCATGTTGACATCGTGGACTATCGGCTGCACTGGCGTCGTTGGCGTCGTTGACACTGGGGCGGTCTCAGGCGGTGTCGTCAGACGTCCAGCAGTAGTTGATGCTGGAGTCTCAGCTTCGGTTGATGTAAGCGGGTTTTCTGTGGTGGACGTTTCCTGTTCGATAGTAGACGATTTAGTTAGTTCTTCTGTTGTTGTTTCTTGCAGAAAAGTAGTTGTTGCCTCTGACAGAGCATTCGATGTAGTCTCTAGTTCTTCACTTGTCGTCTCTTCTGGCATCCCAGTAGATGTGGCCTCTGGCATTGGATTAGTTGTCGTCTTTGGATTTTGGTTGCTTGTCGTCGTTTCTCGTATAGCGGTTGTTGATGACAGCGGCATTTGATTGGTCGTTGTGTGTGACTCTGCCTCTGTAGACGATTGTAAGTCATTAACGGTTGACAACATTTCTGATGTGGTTGTGGACTGGACTGGTTGCGTGGTTTGTATCGTGGATGATTCAGACACTGGAGCTGTCGTTTGCTGGGACTCAAACGTTGTGTTCTCAGCCTCAATAGTAGCGTTCAAGAAAACCGTACTACCTGTAGTTGAAGGTGTTGAAACTGGCGACGTAGCAGGTTCAGTACTTGAGAATGCCTCCATGGTACTACTCTCAGGGAGGGTTGTGAAGACTGTTGTCTGATTCGTGGGATTGGTATATGCCTCTGTAGATGTTACCATGGATGTAGATGATACTCTTCGTGAAGACGTCTCTGAAAGCGTTGTAGTGGTTGAGCGTGTCGTTGGGACCGCAATCCTTATTTCGCATTTATCTCCCTTGAATCCTGTAACGTGTGTGTTAAAGTTAGCGAGAAATAGTAGACAGAAATAAAGGTAAATTAGGCAGAAGATGCAGATATTTACATACCAGTAATAAATATTACATATAAATTAACAATGGATAGCTTTTTTGTCCTTTCAACACTAAATCACAAGGTAATTAATAATTGTGCGGCAATAATCAATAGAGACAAAAATCTCTTCTGATACATCAGGCAATGCGTGGGTATGCCTACTGAAGTCTAAAAAACACAGCATTAAAGTAATGGTGGTAAGACGTATAAAACATGCACAACAATGTCTTACGCAAAGTTTGAATTATTCATTTTAAAAATATGTACAAGATACATGGTCTCAAGAATAGAAATTCGTCCATTACCTGGTGCACAACAGCAGATATTTGCCCCGCTGGCGTCATCTCGGATGCACGTGGCTCCATTCTGACACCGGGAAATGCCAACTGTGATGGAAGAAAGTGAAAGTGAAACAGATCATAGGTTAAAGACAATGGGACGTTCAATGGGAGGGTTGCAAAGCTACATCTTACAGCAATATTATCCGTACCGGACACTGTGCTGAAATGTACAATTGGTGATGGTAAGTTCAGATATGTTCTCAAGTTGTATTAATACATCCAATCTCTGATTCAAGTAATAAGGGGTTATGGTTTGCTTTAATCATGGCTATTAATCACTTTCACTCATCTCAAATTTTTAAATTCTAATTTTATTCATTTATTTATTCTTCCAAACAATAACTGTTAAACGCAATAATGAAGAAAACATATACAATGCCAGGTGAAGTTGAAAATTTAATACGATATGGTAAAGATTTAATTTGAAATGCAACACGCCCTACTCTGATAGAGGATGCTGGTGGATACCATCAGAGTTCGCCGAATAAACCACTGCCATGTAGTTTTATCTGACAAATCCCTGAGTAACGGTTGCAGTCAATCCAACCAGAAGGCTAATCAGACTTAAGTCAAAATTTAAAACACGACGTTGTACCTTATTTCTGGGTTATGAAGGTTCGAATTTTGCGTCACTGATAAATCCCGACAAACGTTCCAAAATTTCTAGCACCAAATATTAATTATTTTAAGGAGGTTTTAACTTTTTGTGTATAGGGTGTGTGGTGAGTGAGCCAAGGGCATGCCGCTGGGGATGCTTAGCACTTAGTGTGGTTTTTACTGTAAACGTTTCACGAAGCCACAAACCTGAAGTCTGGGTTAAACTGATGTGTCCACATGGTTGAGGTGTTTCAAACACCTGACCAGTGAAAGAGGTTCCTACGTGGTTTATGTTGAACGACATCTTCGATATATCCCGAGGGCTTTGTGTTACCCATGGACCTGACGCAGGGAGCAGTAATAACGATGATCCTAACCACGTTCCTACTACATCATACGCGCCGTCTTCGAGTTTAACTGTGCCAGAGACCGAAGACGTGTTGCTCACGGACTTTATCGAAATTTCAACGCTCTCGTTCAGAGTATTGCAGCTTAGAGATCCGGACCATCTACCAGGATACTGACCTGTGAATACAAAGATTACACCGTTAGTACATGAGGTAACTGCCCTTAATAAGCCTTAGTACAGAGGACCAGGTATCTGATATACAGCTACCGTGTTTTAAATTTATTTCTTGTTTATATGGGGGAGATGGGGTGTTTGGGGATTGGGTGTTTTGGGAGGAGGGGGGACACAGGTACTTCTGGTACACAGGGACAAGCAGGTGTTGACCTGCCATGCTGTACAGGCAAGCGCTGACCTTCCATGTTTTCTCACAACTAAGCTGAATTCTCTCTATTCTCGAATTCTGATTGAAAGGCCAACTTGACTCTGAGAGCGTACCTGTCATGCAGGCTAACCAATCGATACTTTTATATTCTTTTTTATGAGCTAAAGTCGAACTCACAACGATCGCATTGGTGAAATGCTCAATTTCTGTGCTGCGCTAGCACGTGTATGCCTGCCCGTCGATTTTCTCCACAGCAAGTAACCCTAACCGCTTCGCACTTGCCGGCTGTGTTAGAATCAGCCTATCATTTTTAGTGTACAGGTGCATGGTTGATATCAAAATGATGGAAATTGTCTAAACTTTGGGCAGGTATGTTTTAATGATGAAAGTTTGAAATTCTGGGCGAGAGACTACAAGGAGACAGGTGGTGATGAGGCCGCGAGTGACGTCCCCTTGGCGTTGCTAGGCACCCTTCCCAGCTGGCGGCATAGGAAGGCCCAGATTTTGACGGTCAATCTATGTAAAGATTTTTATGGCTTCTTTCTCACATACTGGGCCAGGTATGCACCAAAGTCTACTGGCCACGGAATGTTTGGGACTGAGAAGGCCCAGATTTTGACGGTCAATCTATGTAAAGATTTTTATGGCTTCTTTCTCACATACTGGGCCAGGAATGCACCAAAGTCTACTGGCCACGGAATGTTTGGGACTGAGCTACAGCGATAAACGTAAACATTGTCGCTTATGGAAAATTAATGAGGGTCTGTGGCCTGTTGGCGAAGTCTCAAACAAGCATCTTGAATATTGTACAATGCGCATGCAAACTGGCCAATGACGACGTCATAAACCTTTCTCTTCCACCAGAATACTTTTCTTGACTGCGGAAGGGATACGATACGAAGCAGAGGTATTCTGTATTTACATCGCGTGGCAGATATCATTCATTTCCAACGGGCACATCACAAGTTACTATTAAATGAACACGCTTTGCCTGATGACGTAAAGGTTTGGGACTTACTTTTGCCGTAACCGCAGTCCGCCACTCCCCCGGGTATCGCCGAGTTGCAGTCATCACCTTTCCATCCGGGGAGACAAGATTTGTGACCGTCAGAGCCACATGTGTAGTGACCTCTGCAGCTATCCTCTCCCAAACAGAACACCGAGCAGTTCGCACCGTAGTAATTAACATCACAGAACGCAGTCACCCTCAGTTCTAGCCTGAAAAATGGACATACAGCAGCATAACAGGTGTTAAGAAGGTCGCCTTTAGAGAAAGAGTCCCTACTTTCAATAGCTAGCTCCCCTGGAAATGTGGTGCTTTATGGACGTAGATCATATTTTCGTACCTTTTCTACGTTCCATTTCCTAGAGCTGAAAATACCAGGCGACACACACATTTGTTATTCAAGAACTGAACAATTAAGCGATTTGTGGTCACACGCTGGGACGCATGCACAGATTAAAATGTGCAACCTTCACCCTGCACGATCAAAGACATGAACTTGAAGAAGAAGTGCAACAACAACGTGCAATAGGGCTGCTCGACACAGTTAAAATACCTTTCTGCGTCCAACAAAATAAAGTGTTGTGAAAATCATAAACTATATTCGAGTTAAAGCAAACCATCTTCGACAATGTGACAACTGCCATTCTAATCACGAATAACCGTCACGTGACACTATTACGTTTGTAAGATTCTATTTCTAACTGTTCACGATGACGTTTAAGCTGTGGCACTGTGTACGTCCTTAGCACAGTGGCATAAGCACGGACTGGTAAACACTTGACGGTTTCCGTTATTCCATGATGTTACACAAGATTTCACTGCCACACAGTGTTCGTAGGTGAGAGGCAAGGTGGCTACACCAATACATACAAGCAAGACAGAAGGACCACAGCGCTATGAATTTACATGTAAAAAGAACCACTAGCTTCAAACGATACAATTTTATAAAGAACACATCTAAATTTGTGGATCAGCCCATTTTAGAATTTCGAGGGAAAATAAGTATGAGAAAGTGAAATATACTTACAAAGTAGCGTTCAAAGATCTGCGTCCTGAGATTTGACGAAGTGGAGCTTGCAACAGAGCGACGCTACGGTTATAGGCGACGTCAACGTTTGTTAGGTTGAGGACGTAGGTGTCGACGTTTTGCTCCATTCCTGAGTCGATGTCAGTGACGTTAACTCGAATCTCGAACGTGCTCTGAAGCAATGACATAATCTTTAATATTGCCATATTTCTTTCCTTTAAATTAATGTGCGGTATACCATTTATCAAGCAAATTTCTGAGATGAAACATAGTTTAAATGTCAGTTTTAATAACCACGTGACTTGTATTCCCACTCTAAAATGTTATATACATTGTTAAATTTTCCCGTAAACCTTTACTGAAGAAGGTGCAGTGGGGTGCATCAGATTCAGTAAGTATACGTTTACTTTTGTAAGATTTATCTTGACAAAGTTTTACAGGTCATGTGTAAACTTTTACTGAAATATTTACTCAAAATATGCAATGTGCAATATTACTTTTGCACGTGACAGTGCCTTAGTTCATCTTATAAGTGTGAAATGTTTACTATAAAAGGTAAACATTTACACAACGTGTGTAAAATATACACAGTAACGGCTGAACGGTTACTGGAAATTCTAACAATGTACAATGGACGTGATCGCTCAATATTTCACTGTTTATACAAGTTAGGTTCAAACTGTCAAACTGTCGGGCGTAACCATACAGAACAGTGACGTACGGAGGAAAAGAGTCCATCCCTTTGACCAACTTTTTGTTTGGCAGGCAATACTTCCCATTTTATCATTACAGCTCCGACTATAAACATTACGCCACTGATTACGTCCGGGACCTTAACAATGCGGTACCTTGATTTATTTATTAATTTATTTGCCTGTCTTTTGCCGCCACACATATAAGACTTTTTAACGATCTAATGCAACTATCCATTAATCTGCGAACCTGGAAGTTTGGAGTTGTTAACTCAAAATAGACCGTCTTTTAGTGCTATGGTCGTGGAAATAAAATATATATTTTATAGTCAATGAGCATGACAAGCTGCAATTTGAACTCGGCTTGCGAATATCCATTTCTTGTGCTTTGTGGTATTGGTTTAATCTCTAACCTTCCAAACGTTGAACTCAAATGAAACTTGACTTTCAGGAAAACTGTCTATCACATCAGAGTTCAGTGGTCCGTCGATCACATTCTGTTTTAAGAAACACTCGCTGAAAATACAATCAAAAGGCAGAAATAGTTATCTGACAAGCTAGTTATCTCCCAGGAAAGTTCCATTTTTGAAATGTATAAAATGTATTTTAGTTTGTGAACCAAATGATGGCATATAAATGGAATACTGAAAAGTGCCCTATCCCGTCCTGTGAAAGAGATAACTTTAAGCAGTTTAAGAATGGATCCTAGAACGGTTCCAACAGTTTTATTCTGAAAGATTTTGGCTGGCCTGGCTCACCAGAATTTGTCTCGCTTTTCCCCCTCACAATTGGGCCTGAGCGTCGTAATAAAAGTGAAATTTATCTAACTGAGTATGGTATTAAACCTTATCAAATATTCATTTGATTGGTATATTACGCCGCACTCAAGAATATTTCATTTATGTGACGTCGACCAGCATTATAGTGGGAGGAATTCAGCAACGCCAGGGGAAACACGAGCTGGATTTGAACTCACAGCGACCGAACTGGTGAGAAGCTTCTGAGTCATTGTTCGCTGGCGGTGGCGCTGATTCAACCGGCCAATTTAATAACGTCTAAGTCGTACATCAGAAAAACAGATGTTTACATATGGATATGGGTCAGGTAACAAACCAAGCCTATCTCTAGTGACAAATGGTCACAGTTTGGATCAGTGACTGCTTCGTCATAAAATATTCGAGCAAACAGAACTATGTAAGTGTATGGTGTATTAAAATACGAAAGCAAAGAGTAGTAAATATCACTATGTTAATATCTTACACGCCCAAGGTAATGTATATGTGTACATCTTGAAGGGCGTTCCGCTATCATATAACATTGGGCGTTGTCTTGCAAATAAGCCAGCCAATATTCCCCTTCAACAACTCACGCCCCCTATTGACATAAGATGGCAATGTCTAGAAATCGCGGTTGTCAAGTTTATCTGCTTGCATAAGCAAGGTGGTTTCACAGTGGCTACACCAGTGGAATGAGTCCTAGAGCTGGATACTATGGCAGAGTCTCATAGTCACATTTTCACCGCTATATATGATCTAAAGCTGTCAATTTATATCACATTAATATTTATCGCCATTAAATGTGAAGGAAAACTGCCGATTTCTATCATACTAAAATTTACCACCATTAAATATGGCTTAGAAATGCCCATAAATAATGTCTTAGCCTGTTAAACCTATTTGTATGCATGTGTATTATTGAACAAAAATACATTTACACGTTAGGAAAATGTGAGTGAGTGAGTGCTTGGGGTTTAACGTCGTACTCAACAATTTTTCAGTCATATGACGACGAAGGAATCCTTAGGTTGCATGTACGTGTAATGTGCCTCCTTGTTGCAGGACGGATTTCCAATGCTCTTTTATTTAGTGCTGCTTCACTGAGACGACTTACCGAAGGCAAGTAAGCCGCCCCGCCCGAGCCATTATACTGATACGGGTCAACCAGTCGTTGCACTATCCCCTTCATGCTGAACGCCAAGAGAGGAAGTTACAACTTCCTCTTTTAAAGTCTTAGGTGTGACTCGATCAAGGATTGATCCTGGATCTACCGGTCCCGAAAAAAATGTGAACAGATTTGTTGGATATGTAAAGATTTACACAACAAAAGAAATGAGTAAATGAGTCAGTGCTTCGTGTTAATCAAAAGAAATGAGCTACTGGGTACAGATGTTTGCATTGATTCACCACACTGAATTCTGGATACGCTTACCTGTTTTTTTCTGTTAGACAGAGCCGGAATCTGTGGTCGCATTGTCCCGTGCAGATGGAAGGATATCCATCACAACAATGACCATCGTCCAATTTACTTGTCGGATTTGAAAAACGGATCAAATCCATCTCTATTGTTCCTGTTCCTTCTACACGGAATATCTGAAGATAAGATAGTTAACATACCAGAAAATAACAATTAATTACAAAAACGTCTTATTTTCGAAGCTAGACATTAAATACAAGAGCAGACATGAAGCCTAGCTATATACGAAAGTGATGATCAAGAATTGCCAAGTCATGCATCGTTAAGGCATATGGTTTACCAATAAATCAATGCGCGAATCAATTGACTAAACTAGTATGTCCAATACTCGGCCTACTGGATTATTATGTAAATGCATATTTCATGTCGCATGCAGTTGTAAAGTCCACCTGGGTCCTCCGTGCCTCAGTTGGTTAGCGCGCTAGCGCACCGCAATGACCCAGGAGTCTCTCACCAATGCTGTCGCTGTGAGTTCAAGCCCAGTTCATGCTGGCTTCCTCTCCGGCCGTACGTGAGAAGGTCTTTCAGCAACCTGCGGATGGTCGTGGGTTTCCCCCTGGCTGTGCCCGGTTTCCACCCACCATAATGCTGGCCGCCGTCGTATAAGTGAAATATTCTTGAGGCGTAAAACACCAATCAAAAAAAAAAATAAATGTTAAGTCCACTCCCACCAAGTCACTGTTAATTATGCGATCTGGCGACCTTGAGAGTTGTTATTTCAAAATTAAGAGTTGCCTCAGACATTTATGGCAAAAACTGAAGTTTTGGAACAACACCACAGGCTGATTTTAGTTTAAAGCAGATTATAGTAATCCTGAGAGCAGATCTTAGCCAATTTAGCTTGAATTTTGATACAAGGTTCAAAACTGCTCTCGTTAAAAGAACATACGTGCGTATGTATGTATGCATGTATATTTTGACGTCGTACAGTCATTAGGTCTGTGTACATATACGGTGTCTCCTTATGGCAAGGCGTCTCCGTTCCGCCAAAGTGCTTCCTCCACTGAAGTATAATGGCGAAGACACCAGACATGACACCCTACCCAATCACAATGACTGACACCGGGACAACCAATCCTAATTTCCATGCTCTAACTTCTAAGAACTAAGCACAAAGCGAGGCAACAACAAGTAACATGTTTAAAGTCTTTAGTATGACGCGACTCAGGTTTGACCAAAGGTGTCCCGGTGTTAAGTCAGCTCAGGAAGTCCATAATGCAGTGACACAGTACTTTAGGGAATGGCTACCTACAAGGAAACGTTGTCGTGATACGACCACTGCAAAAATTTCCAGCAAGCCATGTTAAATCTTGCGCAAACAATTAGAGCAGGATTGCGCAACGTTTAAATAAATAGGAAGTTTGTTGCGATGAATCATACACAGGAGATGCAGTGAAGCAAGATGTAAAGGTTTCTGTCTTCATGGCTCTGCTGGGTTGAGTTTAATGTCGTCTCAAGAGTGTTTTACCTTTATGAATAAATGGAAGTGTTCGGAGTAAACCACTAACCTCTGGCAAGTAACTTAACGAACTTTCCATATGTGACATTTGACACATTTGACACATTTCACTCGTATGCACTCAAAAAATTAATCTGTTCATTTTAACAGAAAGTCTGTTATCTCAGTGATGCTAGAATGTATTCTGTTATTGCAGCAGATTAATTCTCCTAAATATGACGCACATATTCTATTTAATTCAACATAAAGATTGCACTACACTAACAGGATGTTATGTTGAATCTGACAGAATATTGTGTTGTAATAATTAAATACATTCTAGCTTCACTCACACAACATACTTTCTGTTAAGTTTAATAGATTAATTATTTGAGTGTGGCAAGCTTAAAGCGTAAGCCACATTGGTGGAAGGCTAGTCGACGAATTTCATGGAAGATTATATCTAAGTAGTTGTTGATACAAGCAACGTTGCTCCCTTATTACCATCGATGTCATTAGAACGTGGAAAGGTGTGGACAGGAATGTAAAAAAAAAAACAGGCTGGGACTGAATGCGTTTGGCAAGAACGAATATTAAATATAATATTCTTAGACAGAATCATATGCTGACAAAAGCTATCTCTGTCTCAAAAAAGAGAAAAAAGACAAGAAGCAGAGATGAAAGTCTACTTGTGAATTTGTGTCATGACGGAAAAACGTTTGTTGCAAATTGTATCCAGGCATTTTGAGGTTTTCATTGTTTAACATCGTTAAAATGATAGCGTATTTAATTAGTTATAGTACTTTGAATGAAAGCAGATTGATCCTGTGAAGATTCCTATTTTTGGCACTCTGCGTTATCATGTTTCGAAATCATAAAACTCTGAGAATAATCCAAAAAACAAAGACCAAAATGCTACACCTATGAATGGTAACTTAAACATATCTGTCCAGGGTAGGGATGCCAGGACTCATAAGCGTATGTTTTGGGTTGTTCGTGGTATTTTTCTGTTATTTCAAGTCATTTTTTTATGAGTCAAGACATGTGGTCAACAAGTAATGAGTAGTGTGGGAACTCTATACCCGGCTGACTAGATGAAGAGCGGTGGAAATCCGTTCTACAACAAGGAGGCACATTAGATGCACTCAAAGGACTCCTTCGTCGTGACATGACTGAAACATTGTTCGACATTAAACCCCAGCACTCACTATAATCGACTGTGTAGTATAAATCATTGTTAACTTTTGTGGACAGCGATTGCAATACTTACTTAATACAGATATTCATGGTTCTGGGCATTGCATACGACATTTACACTTCATGAAGGCGGTCTAAAGTTAATAATGGGTTTTGGACAAAAAGCAATATGGCCTCATGGCTGATGGCACCTAGCTATAAACAACAGATACATGTAGCTGCAGACGTGGCCATAATATCTGTGATTTTCATTCTCATGTCGAAGTGCTCGTGGCAACACCTCGAAGATTAGCAGTAATAAAGGATAATCCAAACACTTTCTTAGCGTTAAGGTGTTATCACTTATTCATTCAAACATTTTCAATAGAAATTCATGCCTGAATGGCTTTAGCCCATATCAATTATGTTTTGGTATGAACTCAAGGTAAAAGTAGAGTTTCAGAAAACGCAATCCTATGTACGGTTTTTTTTCTCCTTCAGGGTAATTTCCTGCTGATCTAAGTACACAACATTCAAACAAGGCATAATTATCATTATTGTTTCTGGCTATTTATCCGATGGTAACTAATTTTCGCTCACAATAGCTTTTGGCTTCACAGGGTATACTCTTTTTGATTTTCACACCAACTAATCCACGCGATACTCAACTATCCCAGCACTCATGGTAATACACAATGTCTACATGTATAGTATTGTACAGTCATCACGTAGTCTCTGGAAATTTACATTAAAAGGAAGGTAAACTTCAGCAAGAACCTAGAAGCAGCACAGAGGTTAGTCCATTTCACACTTCACAATTTGATCCTTGGTCATTTTTCGTCGTATTACATTTTCATGGGTTGAATCCCATTCTGGGACAAGGAATTTTCAAGATCACCATTCTTCCATCTCCAGGCCTTGGTTTGTGTAAGCAGTCGATTGTGTTCTCTTGTGTGGTGTTACATGAAATTCAATGGAGACCATTTACCTCTCACCTATATAGCATAGCTCACAGATGGAGAGTTTGTCGATAACTCTCCAAATGTCGGTGACCTCCTCCGGGGCACCCTTTCCTCCACCCATAAAACTGGCCGACATGGTGGGAGTGAAAATCCTTGACTATGGCGTTAAATAGCCAGGGGATATATAAGTAAATCGCACACCGATTACCTCGGAAAGTTGGTTATAACCACTCACAGACATTTTATATCACCTGATACGATTTTTCACACGTAGTGATAAAGCCCATTTGTGCTGTGACGGCAAAGCATAATAGCTTTGAACTTTTATTGTGGCTTATGAGCTGAGATGGTGCGGGGTGGGCTGCGGAGATTGCCAATAACCAGTATTAATATGTTGGTGAACATTTAAGGCTTTTAAATTAATCGCCTCAGTTAGGAACCGTACCGTGCTTATTTTTAGACAGAGGGACAAATGACAGTATTTACAGCTTTATTTTGATTGGTTGAAATCTAATTGCTGAGATCAAGGCTCCTTTCAAGTCTAATGAAAACACAACGAGGAACGTGACTTGAGACCGGAGATCGGCGAAAAATTACCGCTATGCAAACAGGTCTCCGTACGATTTGATCAAGAATGATTTTACCTGGTGACAAGCTTCATGGCTGATAACGGTAGCTTTGCTGGCTTTATCTAAAGACGCTATTTATTTCAATGTTGCTTAATGTCAGGCTCAAGAATTTTCCATTTTTATGATAGCAGTCCCTTTATGGGTGAAGGAACTAAACTGGAAGACACGGGAAAAACCACCGACGTTTGATAAGCTGGTATCCACGTGGTATGCGCATGGTCAACGAGCGTTATACTACACCAACGACCACGTGCGAGCGCCGTCTACCGCTTATTGTCACAACGGCTTCACAGTCTTCCAGCAACCTACGGATGGTCCTGAGTTTCCTCCCACCATAATGCTGGCCGCCGTAGTATAAGTTAAATATTCATGAGTATGGCGTAAAACACCAATCAAATAAATAAATAACAAACAACAGTGAAAGCAAAAAATTTTCCTGTTTGAATTTTTATTTCGTGTACTCAATGGATTGAATGGCATGCCCCTGTAACCACTAAATCATAGCCTGTTAAACACGTTATTGCATCATAGTTAAAAAAGCCAGCGTGTTATTCAGTGTGTACCATGCCCATGTCTGTGGGCCGTTCACAACATACTCCTTACATACATCAATGCTACCGATGAAATCTTTTTGATAACGCCATATAACATGATCCTAACGGACAACTGAAGCAATTTTATCAATGAATACTGATTGCAGGTCATCAGTGCACATCAAGTCTAAACTTGCCTATACATGTGTTGAACAGGCTCCAGTGGGCAAGCTTGTCTAGTGGTGGCATGGATGTAAAGGGAGAGTAGAGACGCATTGTGTGGGCTTGTTTATTTATTTATTTATTTGATTGGTGTTTTATGCCGTACTCGAGAATATTTCACTTATACGACGGCGGCCAGCATTATGGTGGGAGGAAACCGGACAGAGCCCGGGGGTAACCCACGATCATCCGCAGGTTGTTGGGGAGGCCTTCCCACTTACGGCTGAACGTTGTGTGGAGAACAGAGCGCAAATCTGGCTGTCTCATTTGTAAAGACCCTATCACTATTTCCGACCGGGTCAATTGGGCTGCAGTTAAGCCCCGTGTTGAGATTGTTTACATCGCTGAGTCTTTACGTCAGGAGGTTTGGCCGATGGTGATGACTCTTTCCTGGTTTCGCTCGTTTCCTTTCACCCGTTAACCTATAGCCACATTCGTACAAATGTACATATTTATGTGAAAACGGCACTAAACCCTAGCTGTAATAATGCAGTAAGGTTTGTGGGTCGGTGGATTACTTAATGCCAGTCAGGTACTCTTCGCCTATAAACCCGGCGACCGTCATTCAGGTGAAGCTTGTATAAGAAATTAACAAAAAAGGTGTCTACCTGCACAGCTAGTTTCCCATGTATGCTAAAGAGCTGATCTATGCACGCTTCATTCACAGTTATCAACAAATGGATAAGATGTGGAGCGAATAGGCGCATGTCGAAATGTAATGCAAAAACCATGTCTTTGGCGATTATCACACTAATCAAAACATGAAGTGGTTTGCCGACTGACAAAACAAGCGCGAGGAAAGCTGGTATCGATCTGTTCGATTTCTGATTATTATAACCACTATCGCTAATATAATCACATCAGATGTCTGTTCTATAGGCTCGGTGAATTAGCTATACACATGAACAGTGCCTGGGAATCATTTACCTATTAAAATTTCTGCATGTTTTCGCCAAGTTATAGTACTAAAATGTTGCCGAGGGGCGTTAAGTTATAACCATCAATCACTCATTCATAAATGTTAAAACAGAGGTCGTACATGAAGTAGTCGTCCGGATGACCTACTTCGTTTTGCACCTAGCAATTATGCTTTTTGTAAAATCAGTTTTCAGGCTGATCGCCGCTGGACGTCTCCATATATACATGGTGATTATCAGTAGTATAGCCATGGCCATACAAGGTCGGCTTTCATGTGCACGAAAACTAAGGTCAAATATGTTATCTCCTAAAACATCTGTATGATAATGATAATAAAAAGACGCACTATACGTTAACACCACTTTACCACATGATTTGATTTCATTGCCAGTGTATTCTTCTAGTAGCCAATTCATATGTGTGTCAATATAAGCTACACAGTAGCTGTTGTGATTTGTTGTTGTTGTTCCAGTTTATACTATAAACGTGTGATGTTTGATAAAAATGAAAATAACAGTTAACATATTAACAACATACAGAACACGGAATTTGTAATACAACTCACCTGATACCAAACCAGTAGTAATCCAATTAACATGGGCAACTCCATCTCGCTGAAGTAGGCTAATAACGATGTGCTTTGGCGATTCTGGAATAAAGCACCGTTTCTTACAAGTGCACCATGATTGCCAAGTTCAGGAGCACGTGGCTGAGTTACTGTAAATTTGATGTAGGACGCGCGTGCGTTAACAACGGTATATATACTTTCGCAAAGGCCCGTTACCTATCAAATGAATTGAAGTCCGCCTGTAAGTGCTGGTATCTTGATATTTATCAGCATGTAAACCAGCCCCACCCGATCGTATAGCCAAATACCATTCGATCTACAGAACACTACGCGCCGAATTCTTGGTTGGTGGTGAGGTAGGGTACCGGCACCATGTTGACAGGTAAACTATGTCGACACACACACGTACGACATCCTGATAAAACGCCTGACCCTATTTAATGTTTCACCCCGCCCTTCTAAATCCTGACAAGGTGCACCACTTATATGAAATATGGTCGCTCCTTGTCTCCGAATCAACACTGCAAACCCACTGTACAAGGTATTGTATGTTGAACCATCCTTATGAATGGACCTGTGTTCCTTAATGGAAGGTGAATCTTTTTGAAAAAAAAAAATAAAGAAAAAAAAATCGAAGCAAGTAACAACTCAACACTAAAATAATAATGTTGTGATTTGCAACACATCAATGTTGGTATATTAAGCTACACGGCCAGTTTTTGGAAATCATGGACAAAATTAACTAGACAGTTAAAGAGGAAATGTCTACTTACCGTCTAAGTCTGTGTTAAATGAACATACATAAACATGTTAAATTTCTATTATAAGGTGATGTCATTTAAACACTTGTAGTGATAAAACTCTCAGTGTTAGCGTAAAATGGTTGTAAGAAAAAAAAATGAAAAGAAAATGTATTTCATAAATGTGCGTGTATGTAAATGTAAACGCCTGGCTTCTAGCAATCTAGAGATGGTCGTGGGTTTCTTTCCAGCATAATGCTGGAGTATTCTTGAGTACTACGAAAAATAAATAATAAATAAATAAATAATTTATGATTTATATCATTTAAACGTATCTCCTCTGGTATTTGTTGTTATAGGTTATGACAATGTCCTCTCTATTCAGTAGTATAACTGAAAGAGCGATGACCCACATTGTTTGGCATACCAAGTGTGCTAAGTGATCAAGGCATGAGAAGATAGAACTATGTCAACATAAGGTCGAGGTATTGGGCAAAGCGGAGTTTTCGTGTGGCAGTATCTGTATATAGTGACAATCGTACGTAAAGCTTGTATTAAAACACTTGCAGAGGGGAGGGTTGGTGGGTGGCGGGACGAGGGATTGTTGAGCATGAGCTACCTACTCTATATGCCGTAATACAGGCCGGGTTGACCAGGGGTGGGGCGATAGGGTTATACCAGACGATGAGTAAATACTGGAAGGGACTGAGGTCTATTCAGAAACACGGGCGTTCAAAGATAATACTGTATCCGGTTATATTAAGCTATTTTAAGGAAAATATGTCGACATACACCGGAAACTTTAAAACCAAGTCAATCAAGTACAATTCCTTCCTAACAAAGACATATTTGGAGGTCTCTGTCGCAATGGCCCAGGAGCCTCTCACCAATGCGTAGCTATGAATTCAAGTCCGGCTCATGCTGGCTTCCTATCCGGCCTTACACAGGAATATCTGTCAGCAACCTGCGGTTGGTTGTGGGTGTTCCTCCGGGTTTTGTACGGTTTCCTCTCACCATAACAATTGACGCCGTCAATAAATGGCTATTTTGCTTTCCTGCATCATTTCCTGTCTAATTAAGTTCGTTCAAAACCGATAAACCCCTTGAACTGCCTTAGGTATCCGTTTTTTTTATTTTCTTAAAATTTATTTATTTATTGTCATACTGCTTTTATAATTTTTGCTGTCATAACTATATCTGAATTTTACAACAGCAGTCAATTAGCTACATATACAGTAACTGGAGGAAATCGGTCAGACAAGAGAGCATGAACACGACTGGCCAGATGTCTGTCTATCTTACCAATATAAAGTTCACGTGATTCAACCGCAAAGTAGCTGGATTGTAGCACGTGATTTCATTGCATAAGACCTGATCAACAAAATGGTGGCCATTGCGGACTTGTTTTCATGTTTGCTTAAGAAATACGACGGCAAGACAGCATTCTGACGAATCATAGACCAATGAAATCTAATAAATTGCAATTAACACCATTCCAGTTTTACGCCATGGTGTGTGGGGTATCCGTTGGTGGAAGGCATGTGGCCTGCAATGAACGTTTGACTGCGCAATTACACACTAATTGCCAACTATCACACTGTCGTATTTATTTATTTATTTATTTGATTGGTGTTTTACGTACTCAAGAATATTTCACTTATACGATGGCGGTCAGCATTATGGTGGGAGGAAACCGGGCAGTGTCAGAGGGAAACCCATGACCATCCGCAGGTTGATGACAGACCCAATAATATCAATTAACCAAAGAGCCAATATCATTATAACAAATGAATACGAAGTATGGTGTAAAACACCAAATAAACGAACCAGCGATTACGTTTTGTGAAAACATGGAAATCGTAATCACATTTTGTTCAAATATCAAATAGATCCGAGATGCCATCGCCACATACATATATATATATATATATATATATATATATATATATATATATATATATATATATATATATATATATATAATTTATTGTAACCCGTTGAAATTGTATCTGTGTATACAGTAGTAAACTGGATCGGGTGTCAACTTTACAAACTTTACATAGAAGGGGTCCATGACCACGACTGTCAAGCTCCTCTTTTGTGTTCTTTCATCTCTTTCTAGAACATACATTAGTATACCACGAAGCCTTTGGTCTCAGTTTTGCAACAGACAATTAAACATGTTGTCGCTGATAATCAAAAAGTATAATTATAAATAACAGGATGAATACTAGGACACAAAGTTGAAAAATAAAGGCAGTAACTGTATACGCAAGCGATTGGACAAATTTTTAACGGCAAAACAAATGCATTTGAGGCACCAGGCAGCAGCAAAGCTGTGATTATTTCAAATCAAATTGAGTCAAAGGTTTTTACAACATAAATATCAGCTATGGAAAGTTAAAGCGACGTGACATCAAGAAGGTACATTTGTAACTGCGTAGTACATGTTAGACGTTTTTGTATTGAAAGATGAAAGATGAGAGAGGACAATGCATAGACCATTTCATTAGCTGTGGAATGGCATTGTCGTACAAAGCAACAACATCGCCTCTAGTCCTGAACCCTTTGGCCGGAGTGCTTATCTCAGCTGACGGTTTTTTTTATAAACTTTGTTACAATGAGGCCATTCATGGGAATTTTCAATGTTTTGGCGGCAAAACTGACTGTCTTACAAGTCTGAAGAGCGCGGTATAAGTTTGTTCTTCAGTTCCCCTCAGTATAAGGCCATTACGCTATGTACAGAGATATGTTTGTCCACAACGTAGGGAATGGTATTAAAATACCATGGATTGCCTGTTATTGATAGTAGGTGAAAACTAATACATATAATGATTAGATTAAAACAATGACATTGACCATGTCAGCTTTATGACAGCATGTGCCATTTTAGTCATTATTGAAAACTTTCGACAGCTACTCTTCATGAGAATTTGCCAACATTGCGTACTTTTTTTTAGTTCTTTAGGTGGTTTATGTTTAGTGTGTTTTTTTGGCGTATATGTTGGCCTTGCAATTACTGACACGGACATCCTGTTTGGTTGCCTAAATTCCTGGAGAAATTACTACATACATACAATGGTGAATTTTAGTACTGTGTACAGCCACGCTGGACTGATATAGAAGTTATCTCCCTTGAAATGAAATGACAACACACCTGTACTCAAACATAAGCGTGTGGCAGTATATAGGCCTATGTGTCATATCCAGCACTGCCTTACAGAGCAACGAAATGACCTCCAGTACTAAATCCATTGACCGAAGTGCTTGTCTAAGCTGACAGTTTTATTTTGAAAACCTTGATGCCACGAAACCATTCATGGGAATTTCCAAAGCCTTGACGGCAAAACTGAGAGCCTTCAACGTCAGTGCACCATGTACGGAAACATATTTGTCCAAGACGAAAGGAACGGTATTAAAACATTTCCGTACATGTGATTGAAGAGATAAACACAGACGCTTCTACACCTGTTGCCTTTGCTTCTTTTTCTTCGAGCTTTTCTACAGAGCTCCTACAATAACCTCATCAGATTAGACAGTGACCGCCTTAAACCCTGAAGCCATTATCTATAGTTACATTGTTACCTGTTTTTGACACCACTCACTCTCTTACTGTATATATGTTGTCTTGTATCTCTGTATGTTCATAAGGTTTGATAACGGTGTAAGAACCCACATCGAAACGTCGCCAACACAATAAATCCAGGAGTTGTTATCCATAAGTAATGCCTCTGTCACTCTATACCACCCCAGCTCCTAAATGCCTCTGAAAGAAGTCGGGGAACATTTAATTTGATTTATTCAAAATTATATGACATACAAAAATGATTGAAGGTAAAAACAACAAAAATACAATAAGATCACGAAAAAGCATGAAATAATGACGGAATAAAGCTCTTAAAGAGCTTGTACTACCTCATTACAGGAGATTTAATTACATGGCAGGACAGTGGACGTGATATAACATATTAGTCAGACAGTTATCCTTTTCTTAAAATAGTGCGCCTTAGTAAATAGAACATCGTGTGTGGAAAATACCAGCCTAACTGTAAGATAAGTTATTAATCTGTATTTGTTAAATGATACATGAAAAGGTACTGTGAAACGGAGATTATGGTTTTAAGGAAAATTAAAGAGATAACAAAAAAGGAAATTTCTTTCAATTTTTGTGCCTTTTTTATATTTCTTGATAACTCCTCTATTTTATGCATATTGGCTTCCCCGAGGCCTGGTCCCTGCTGGTGGACTAAACATCCTCGAGGCCTGGTCCCCGCTGGTGGACTAAGCCTTCCCAAGGCCTGATCCCTGCTGGTGGACTAAGCATCCCCGAGGCCTGATCCCTGCTGGTGGACTAAGCATCCCCGAGGTCTGGTCCCTCTGGTGGACAACGTCCTCGAATCTTGGTCCCTGATAATGGGTTAAGCGTCCTCGAGTCCTGGTCCCTGCTGGTGGACTATGCGTCCTCTAGGCCTGACGGTAGACTATGCGTCCTGGAGTCCTGATCCCTGCTGGTGGACTAGGTGTCCCCGATGCCTGGTCCCTGCTGATGGAGTAAGCGTCATCGAGTCCTGGTCCCTGGTAATGGACTAAGAATCCCCGAGTCTTGGTCCACGCTGGTGGACTAAACATCCCGGAGGCCTGGTCCCTGTGGATGGACTAAGCATGCCCGAGGCTTGGTCCCTGCTATAGGACTAAGCATCTCTAAGGCCTTTTCCCTGCTACTGAACTAAACCTCATCGAGCCCTGCTCGCTGCTGGTGGACTAAGCATCCCCGAGGCCTGGTCTCTGCTTGTGGGTTAAGCCACAAGTATGCCCCAGGCCCCTGCTGTTGGACTAAGCATCCTCGAGACCTGGTCCCTTCGCATTGATTTAATGGCATTGTATGTAAGGTGGGATGACCAGTGACGTCTCATTTATTGCAATTATCCTCAGGATATTCATTTTTCTTACCTAATTCTGCGTATGCCATGGTGCTAGAGGGCGTGAATTTAGCTAATTTGCAAGCATTTACATGAACAGTTAGATTAAAATCCTAAGTAATGTAAACTGAGAAGAGGCCGTATTTCACCGGTTAGGTGTGACAATTTAATACCAACTTTCATCCTGGCATCGCTGGTTTGGTTTTTACTCTTTGGTTTGTGCTGTAAAGTAGAATTCTGCTGCTTAACTCAGTATGCCCCAGGCCCGTTCTGATTTTAATACACTGGCGTCAAACATTCCTTGCACCTTTAAATCATGGAAAACTGTTGACTGCTTCTCTTTGGATGAATCCGTCTAAATTTCTTAAGTTATATGCTTTTTTTTTTATTTATATGCATGTTTAAGATAACACTGATAAAGGTGTATATCATAATATATATACATATATACTTGACAAATTTTAAATGACCCACTACTTGTTAAGTGATTGTTCACATCTTTTACTGGCAGGATTGGCATTCGTCTGTGATATTGTCGGACTGCATAGAAACAACATGTATTTTTTCACTCCTGACAGAAACATTTATTTACAAAAAAAACCTTTCACATTAAAATTCTTTGTCAATTGTAAAGTTATTTATTTTTTGTACGCCATAAACATGCTCATGCGAAATTCCCATATTCTGAAATATTCAGAGAAATGAAGAAAACCGGAGAGAACTGGATTTGAATAGACAAACGTTTTAGGTGTGATTTTCCAGCCAATTTGTCTGCCCAGTGAACCCATTAGACGACATGGATATTCAGTCAAGACATTTTGACGAATGTAAAGTCACAATGACTTTTAACTAAAAGTCATAACTTTTAACTTTTTATTGGTTATATTTCTTTCCTTAACTTTTTGTTTGCGCCGTAAAGGTAATGTTTGTGCAGGGTGATATATGAACGATTTTGCACGTAAATCCTTGTAGATTACAATGTGATTGTACTACGTGCAATACAATTTTTGGCCACAAAGTCAGATCTATGGGTTTGTTTCATTTTGCAAGTAAGCTGAGGTCAAATTATATGATATCAGCACTGCTTGTTAGAAAATCTAAAAAAAATTATTTTACTCAATAAAACCTTGGTCTAATTTTGGAAAAACAGCTTAATTTACTTTAGAGTTGCTTTCTTTAATGGTTTCACCATGTCAACAATTCGCTTGTTACCATGGTTGGCTTGTAAAAATACTTCTATGTACGACATCTATTTCGAAAATCTCGCTTTTACCGATAATTTAAAAGGGTGGTGGGAGCTCTTATATACCGAGAGTGGACACGGATATACGGTCTAACCGCGCATGTCACGTGATAACTATTTCTATCACAAGACATCGAGCTTATACGGTTATGAAAGCTTTTAACTTGTTAATGTCAGGTAGAAACGTTAGTTAGTTTGAAATATATATACGGGGGTACTATGTATACCGGGGGAAATGTGGGTCATGGCATGTGATTGTGGCAATCGGAGTGGAATAAGCATGCAGGGATTTGCCAATGAGCTACAGGCTACGGCATGGAGAGTAAAACCAGACAGTCGACGCAGTGATGACGTTGTGACGACAAATGGTCACACGAAATCGCAGAAATCTGCCTTCTTAAACCTCCGCTTTAACGTCAGAATTTCACTTTAGCTGTTCAAGTAAATCCTTACATAGTAGAAATTTATACACTCTCTTCACCATATATTTAGTAGAATTAGGTAAAACAAAATGCAGTGATATTTAATACAACATGCATGTTAGACGACACTGGTCTAAAATTACTCAAATGCTGTGTTGTCATTAGTTTTCATAAACAATAACATGGGAACAATGCAAAGGATAAGGACCCGGTTACGCACTGTAATGTTATCTGCCAATCGCGCTGTTTGTTTTGAAATATAAACCGTCATTGGTTATAAAAACCAAATGAAATGTTTGGGCATCATTACTTTTATAATTGTCTTCACGTCTTTCATACATGAACAAATTTGCCATCTCTACTCTTTATCATCTACACGATTCTCCTGAGACCTGCTTCGTGCAGTCATTGGCAAACCCATGCCAGGTTCATTTTTCTAGAACTCTACCGAAGCATCGGTAAAACCCATCACATAGTGTCGCCTCATTGTGACAAATTGCCCGACGTGTGGAGCGCAAATGAAACCAGGGCAACCTCTCTGACCATATGGCGGAGTTATATCCGCCAAAGTACACAATTAAATAAATAACACTGTCCCCTGCGTTTTTGACGTTAGTGGCAAGTTAAACAAAATCGGAAATGTCACAAAGCAACAATGCTTAGTGCATGTATACAAATAAATAAATAAATAAATAAATAAATAAATAAATAAATAAATAAATAAATAAATAAATAAATAACAAGCGAATGGATTGTGAGCTTGATATCAACACTATGCGTAGTCCAAATATAAATAAATCCAATCCAGAAAATGTGCATTACTTCAATGTGAAAAAAAAGGAATGCGTCCTGAGTTGCGCTCACAGCTAATCTTGATTAATAAAGAATAATACTCTATTTGTTCAAGATAAGTAGGAAGTACTTACTTAGTAATGCTGATGTTTTCTGAGATGCAAACAATCAATTGCATGGGAAGATGTTTGATACCACTTATATTATCTGTTTCATTATTTCTACTGGGTGTTGGCGAATCTTTTGACAGTCATGTATTACGAGAGAGCAATGGTCATTCCGACAAAGCTGAACTGTAATCGTGTAGTGCCCAAAGCAACTAACCATTACGCTGGTGGACAAATTAAACGGACTTCGACATGAGTGCATTATTAGCTGGAAGGTACATTGTCCTAGTCAGAGAAGAAATGGGTAATTATCCAATAGGACCAATAGTCGCTTTTACACAAAGAGCATTCAGACTGTAATAAGCCATATCCACAGGTACCATTACATGGTATTTTCGTCGGCCTGTGTATAATTACAACTAAATCACAATCGCCTATATAACGGTAAAAACACCATAGATATTTCAGCAAATTTATACTTCTTTTTCTGCACAAAATAATCTGTGCGAAATAACAGCAGGGATTGCAAAAAAAAAAAAAAAAGGAAAAGCAAAAAGAAAGGAGAAAAAGAAAAGCACCACCAAATACTGTGGCTACCCAAGAAACGCGTGAAAGAAGTGGTGTCACGCAGTGAAAGATCTTTGAAAACCTGTATAAGCCAAGTGATGCCAAGGTCAGTGCTCTTTGCCAGTTTTAACTCATTAATGTAAGTACCAATGCACTGCGATCAGCCGAGAAAGCAGACAATTTAATCTACCAGCCTTCTACCTTGTTCTCTTCACAACTCATTGCTTTCGTCAGTGTGAAGCTGAGCAGAACGTGTCTTCATCTCTACTGCATGCATGGATGTGTGTGTGTGTGTGTGTGTGTGTGTGTGTGTATGTATGTATGTATGTATGAGCTTATGTGTGTATGTATGTATGTATGTATGTATGTATGTATGAGTTTATGTATGTATGTATGTAGGTATGTATGTATGAGTTTATGTGTGTATGTATGTATGCTTTGGGTTTACCGACGAGGAGTCATTATATGACTAAATCTATAGGAGCCTGCGCTGGGGATGTCAACCATGACATCTCTGCGGGCGCCACTGAGAGTAACTAAGACTTACAAAAATGCCTCAAAAATGGGAACAAAAAGCTTTCTTTTTTGGCCTCATTTTCTTCATGTCCCCTAAATCCATAGTCTTCAGAGTTCCTTTTCTTGTATTTTTACATCAGAAATGGCTCCGTGAATTGGGCGACAGTGTTGTTTTTCGACCACGATCACGAAGAAGAAGGAGACAAAGCGATATCTTTCATGGAAGATGTATTAATAATTTTCAAGATAATAATGGTGAAAAACACACACGGAAACCAACGATACATTCTCGAAAGCTTTGACCATGTTCTTTATCCCCCTGATTGATATTTTTGAACAATTATGGTATACTACAAGGTTGAAAAATACTTGTATTTATTTAACTGTTTTGGATTATATAGTGTACAAAAAGCGATTAAAAAGTGACATGTTTCAGGGCATACATATCATAATCCATATGATAAATTTTAGTTTATGTAACGTTGTGCAGAAAAACGCATTGTGTAGTGGAAATAAGCTAATAATTGCCACCTGTGATGGAACTTTGATGCATGTACGAAAGGATATTTCACTCAAAAAATTAATGTGTTAAATTTGACAGAAAGTCAGTTATCTGAGTGATGCTATAATGTATTTTGCTATTGCAGCGGATTGTTCCGTTAAATATAACACACATATTCTCTTAATTCAACATAACAATGTTATTAGAGTAACGGGATATTATGTTGAATGTGACACAATGTTGTGTTATAATGTAACAGAATACATTCTAACATCACTCAGACAACAGATTTTCTGTTAAATTTAACAGACTAATATTTTGTGTACTGTTGTCGGGAATTTCACAAATGTACTAATTGTTTTCAGTTAAGCTTTAAATCCCGTTTAATCAAACTAAAATGCTGAGCGGTCTAAACTAGAATATCCTCTGTTTGCTTTTGTACTGTCGTCTATCAGAAAGTTTGTCCTATACTTGATAAGCTGTACACAGCATATATCTATGTACGGTCACCACAATGACTACAGGTTGCCACATAGTACCGTGCAGTCTTAAAACTTATTTACACGCCAGTACTGATTAGTGAACGCACCATAATGCACGAATACTACACAGTACTGTGTGGTTCACAATTTCTGTGTGCTCTTTGAAACATCCCTCGTTTTCTAGTTGAATATTTTTTGTTGAGTTGCCATTACATGTGAAATTTTGAACAGCTTTTGCACAGTACTGGCCAGTTTTTAGATTTTTGTGATCGATTTTTGTGATCGACATTGAGAAAGACAACAGCAATATTTCTGAAACAAAAGCCGTAAAACTGTAAATACATAGATAAATATAAAGCGCCGTAAGTAAATATGCATGGATTAGGTATAGAATGACGTTTTTATAAGGGAACAGTTTTCGAAACTGATCATTTTATGGTAAATAAATGTATCATTAGTTTGATATATTGGCCAGACAATGGTATCATTTTTGTTAATTATCCCCTTCTGAGATTAGATGAAGGTTTTAATTGTCCTAAATAGAACAAATGAAAGAATGTCCCAGCATGGGAAAGTTAGATATATCCGTAAACACTCTCAGAAGCCATGACGATGAAAGCATTGCTCTGTTGTATTGGTTACGCACCCCTGTGGACGGACAGCCATATATGTTCTACACCGGAACCATCTCCAACATGTCCAAAGAAAAAAATATCCGGAGAGTCGTCAGGGATCACGAAACCATTGTCTACATCAGGAATATCCCACAACCCTGGAGCAGAAAACAAAACAACATCAATGACCGGGCAATAAACGATTAGCTCTTATTTACAAAATCAATTCCGATTTGCCCGTCGGCAATTATAAATTTAGCGATGGTTGGTTTGACGGGGACTTGGCGGTTTTCCTTTGACTTCGTTCGCTCGTGTAATTGGATTTTTTGAAGTTCCGGTAGACTGTAGAGATAATGAATCCGGCCAAAAATGGCACG